>NC_064923.1:499403510-499573510 GCF_023897955.1 Schistocerca gregaria
TTAGACTGAAAGAATATCATTATGAGATTCTATTTTTAATGATTTCACTACATTAGTATAAGCCACATTGAATGAGATGTGACACACCTCATAAAAATAACCTTCCACCCTGTAGCCACCTGTCATATCCACATGGCATAAGGTAATTCCATTCTAACATTTCCACACTGGGCTTAATGCAGTAGAAACAGTTCAGCAAAGCACTTAGTACAGTACTGTAGACATAGCAAATGAGCCAGCAGTGTCCCAAATCAAGGTTCATACTTAAGATTGAAAAAAGGAAGAAAGAAAGAAGAAAAACCTGATTGACAGGTAGTGGCAACAGAGAAGTGTGGTGCCGTCTGGGTTGCAGCCTGCCATGTGCTTATGATTTGTAACTGCACATACACTACAGATGAAAAAAAAAATGAAAAAAAAATTACTTACAGCATTTTGTTGGCGCCATCTTTGATGGAAATAGGTATTTCAGTATTGAAAGAATGATTTAACATCCCTTTGATGACAAGATTGTTAAAGATGGAGATAGAGGAAGGAAATGAGTCACATCCTTTTCAAAGGAACCATCCAGTCATTCACCTAACTGATTTAGGGAAAGCATGGAAAACCTTAATCTATATGGCCAGGCTAGAATTTGACCTACCATCCTGAATGCTAGTTTAATATCTTACCTCTGCTCCACCTGGCTTGCAAGTTCAGTTGTGTTAATGGTAGTAGGAGCTGAATCTATAACTGCAATGAGTTCATCAGTATTGTAATTATACTTTAGAGGAAAAGGACAACTAAGAGGAGTGTTTAGATACAAACTATACATCAGGGTGTATATGACCCGGGACAAGCGGGAGATCTGCGAAATACCTGGGGATATTTTTTACCCGGGAGAAAACCAGGAAAAACCTGGGAATTTTTTAGAATTCAAGAGATTTTTCGTTGTTTTAATTTTCAGTTAGTTTTTTGTAATTTTGGATGGTAAGAACCGATAATCCAACAAAGGATATGACTGTATCCCGCTACTGCAGAATAATGCTGCAGCAACAAAATATGAACGAGAGAATAAAACTTAAAACTTAAATTGCAAAGTAAATGCGCCAGCAAAATCTGTGTTAAAAAAATCAAATGGCTCTGAGCACTATGGGACTATACAATTGTCATCAGTCCCCTACAACTTAGAACTACGTAAACCTAACGAACCTAAGGACATCACACACATCCATGCCCGAAGCAGGATTCGAACCTGCGACCGTAGCGGTCACGCGGTTCCAGACTGAAGTGCCTAGAACTGCTCGACCACTCTGGCCGGCAAAATGTGTCAAAGGGTTGAGGAAGACTATGCAATGCTTCGTGACTACAAATTATCTCCGATGAGCATGATGTCACAACTGTTTACATTTGATTCATTTAAGCAGTTACGAGCGGGATCATTCGCTTGCTCAGTTGAGTCGCGTATGGGTAGTACCTTCTCCCGCTTCTGTCTACAGCTATATCGCTGTTGGTTGTGTCCGCAGCAAACCAGAGTATCTGAGCCGGGCAGCAGTTTCGGTGGTGAGGGGGGCAAATTTGTATTCTTGAGGGGAAAAAACCTTGTTTCACAAAGTACCTAGCATCTAGCGCACACTAGTCTATCAATTATTCAAATGATTTTGAAATGCATCCCTGTTGGTTTTTGAACACATTCTAAGTTGATTTCTCAATGAATCATAAGTTGCTTTCTGAATGTGCGCATAGTGTACATGATGTCCATGCTAGGGGAATCCTTGTCGCATCTAGAAATAAACATTCCTGCAGACAAAACGAGACGGGGCTATACGAGCTGAGTGGAATAAAGACGAATGGGTGAATGCCGTTTGTTTATGTGATGGATTAGGTATGCGAATGATCAGCGTTGTTATAATTACTAGCTGCGTCCATAGATTCAGACTACCAGAGTGGAAATAGACGACTAACAGGAATAACAAATTACATATTATCTTCTCGGTGTATCCAAGAAAATGAAATTTTGACAGAAAATTTTTGGCCACATCGCTACAGTAGAAAGGGCAAGTTGTACATTTCCTCGCTAGCAGGCCTTAAGTTCTATACTGGGAGTAGCGCAGAAAACGCGTTGTACGAACATGTAATAACGCCTAACCGGAGAATAATCGCTGGATAACTAAACAGGTGATTCTGGCAGGGTTGGTAGAGTTAACCGGAGAATGAGCTTTGACAATGATAGGAATAGTTACAGAATAAGTGACGAGAAGATAGTTTGTTAGAACGAGGAAGGAGAAGAAACGAGGACATCACACAAATTATGGAATAATATGACGATTCCAAATTTATACAGACATTTCGTATTATTACTACTTTTCGATCTCGTGCTTCAAAAACTGGAGCGTATGAATGAAATGTGCAAGCATTTCCTAACATGAAGCATTTTACTTGTAGTAGGCCAAATAGGCAATTCATATTGTTACTTCGCGAATTATATTCTGTCGTATTATAAAAATGACCATTATTACCAAAACAATCTCGCTTATTTGGTGTGTGTTACAGTTGCTGCAACATTAGGAAGGCCTGTTTTCTTTTGTCTAGCAGGCAGTGACAAAATAGACGTAATCAGATCGAGAAACTACACCAGTCTTGGGTACTATTTGTATTAACAGCTTTTTCAGTATTAGACAACGGCATTTAGATTTTTCATGTAGCAAAACATTTGACGAACTTTGATCAGGTAATAGATTCTTTCGCAGAAGGGAAAGCACGATATGTAAAGCTGTAGCAAAATTAGAGAGGGGGAAAAAAAGAATGCTAGGACTTAAGGATTGAAGAAATGTGTACTATCTTGCTTGTCTCTTGTCTTACCAGGTTTTGTGTATCCTGATTTCATTTTATGCCACACAGAACAGCAAGTTATTAGCTAATAGGTTGCAAATAATCCCATCCAGTATTAATTGCGAGAGTGTGTATGTATATATGGGGAGGGGGGGCATGGCATGATGTCAAACCGGCCGACTGGGAGAAGGAGACACACCACAGGACATTTTAATTTAGGCTGCCCCTTGAATATAGTTTGATGGCATCTATTACAAAAGGTACACATTTGAGTTCCACAGTGCGAAGTACAGTGACATGCGGTAGAAGAGTGCTGTGTGAAAGGCATGGCACTTTGGCACACTTGAGACCAAATAACACTAATTACATTTCCTCAAAGTTATATGTTTTATGCATCAGACTCTTCAGAAAGACGTGCACTACAAAATGAACATATTTTTGAAAAGTTTTATTTTTTTTTTGTTTTTTGCATTCTATCTCGGGGGGGGGGGGGGGGGGGGGGGGCGATGCCACCATCTAGTGTTGCCCCCATTACGAAACATCATAGATCCATGTGATCTGTGTTTACATTTAGTGATTTTGCTGTTTCCTCTTTGTTCACTGCTCTCAAATCAAATGGAAAGAAAAGTGATTTCTGTGGCTGGGAGCTATCAAGTGAATTAAAATATATCCACATAATTATCGGAGGCTACAGTGTGTTGTTAGTGCCAGATTTTATTTTATTTCCACCTTTCTGACAGTCAAGCGTTAATCACCTTACAGAACAATGAAGTTATTTTTGTCGCTTTATTAAAGAAATTCGTCTTTTATTTATCTTTTCTGCTGAGGCAGCCAGTTTGTTTCAAACGAAGTGTTTAACTCCACACTGTTGACTAGTTTTGACTGTTCACTGTATTTCAAGAGCACGTTTTCGTCTTCTACCCCGTATGGCATTATGCCATAATAAAGAAACAAACATGAGACAATACAGTACTGGTACTCCAAGAAAATTTACATCTCGAAAACCACACTGAAAATCTTAGTGTTAGATCTAGGCCTACTTCGTTGGGAATCTGGATATACGAATGTGCACTTTAACATGAATTATTCATTTGAGTATGGTTCAAGAAATTCCGATTCTCGTGGAGTATCCTCTGAGTCCTTGTTTCTTTTATGACATAATGTAAGATCTTTTAATGTTTTACTCATATGAACATACGGGCTCCCTACGTCATCGTAGCTGCGCAAGTGCAGGGATGCCTTTTATGTGGCTCTCTGGCAACCGCTGGAGCAAGTCTATTTGTAACAGATCTCGGGAAAATATTGCTAATTTTGGTTTGAAAAGCGTTATTTTCGAAGTAAATTTCCTTTTGCACAAGATGAATTATGTGCGAGAATGTACGGTGAATTTCTTAAATCACAGAGCATTTGACTCTCATGGTATGTCTCTCCATGTGAAAGATTCCAGAGTTAAAACTTCCCCTCATTTGGATGTCCGGGAGGGAAACACATTGAGAGTAGACATATTTGAAAGGAAGAAAGGGACAGTGAAGGGAGGAAAGATGCGGATTGGAACATGGAATGTGAGGACACTTCTGCAAGCAGGAAAGCTAGAGAATGCAACACAAGAGATGAAAAGGAACAGATTAGCCCCTCATTTGGATGTCCGGGAGGGGAACACATTGAGAGTAGACATATTTGAAAGGAAGAAAGGGACAGTGAAGGGAGGAAAGATGCGGATTGGAACATGTAATGTGAGGACACTTCTGCAAGCAGGAAAGCTAGAGAATGCAACACAAGAGATGAAAAGGAACAGATTAGATGCCCTCGGTTTGTGTGAAATGAGATGGGGAGACAATGGGTAGATATAAAGTGGAGATTATAAACTCTTTTTACTCAGGGGAAATCAAGAGTGGTGAAAATGGAGTAGGAATATTGATAGGGCAAAAGTTGAAAAATAAGGTAATGAAGGTACAATATATTGATGGAAGACTGATGATGATAAGACTGAAGGGTAGTTCAAAAGATTTGGTATTAATACAGGTATATATGCCAACCAGCCAGCACAGAGATGAGGAAGTGGAAGAATATTATGAGAAAATACAAGAACTCATCGAGAAAGAAAATAGAAATGCCTGCGTTATCATCATGGGGGGAGTGGAGTGCAGTAGTGGGTGAAGGAAGAGATGAAGATAAAGTAGGAAAATTTGGATTAGGAATAAGAAACGAGAGAGGTGAGCAACTAATTAGTTTCTGTAAAGAAAATTCGTTAGCAGTGGGTAACACATTATTTGAACACCACAAAGGAGACCTTACACATGGATATCAAATTTGAATAGGGAAAGATATCAGCTGGACTACATCCTGATACAAAAAAGGTTTAGGAACTGTTTGAAGAATGCTAAAGCTTATCCAGGAGTGGATATAAATTCAGACCACAACCTAGTGAAGGGAGAAATACAAGTGAAGTTGAAAAAAGTCTGGAGAGGTAAAGCAAAGGAAAGACTAAACATAGAAAGACTCAAAGAGGTAGGAAAGGCATCAGATTTGGAAAACAGATTTATGGAAAAATGGCGAAGAGGTAGTATTGATGAAAGTGTTAAATGCAAGTGGATAAAAATGAGGGAAGGACTCATGGACTCTGCCAAAGAAGTACTAGGAATTAGAGTATCCCTAAGCACCAGGAAAGAATTGATAACAGAAAACATTTTAAAAAAGATGGAAGAGTGCAGAAAGTGGAAAAGTGTAGAAACTGAAGAAGGCAAAAAGAGGTACAGGAAACTGAGTAATGAATTAAGAAGAGAAACCGAAGAAACAAGAGAAAAATGGATGAAACAGAAATGCGACGAAATAGAGAAAATGGAGAGAGAGGGACAGTATGAAATGATGTATAGACTGGCTAGTGAGATAGTTTTTGAATGTAAAAGAATGAGGAATAACAGGGAAATAGAAAGAGCAGATGGTACTCTAGCAGAAGAACCACAGGAGGTTTTGAACAGCTGGCAAGAATATATTCAGTGTCTGTATAAGGGAGATGACATGCAAAGCGAAATTAAGGTTGAAGAGGAGCAGTATGTGCCGGAAGATGGTAAAGGATTTACCATCTTGGAAGCAGAAGTAGAAATGGCACTGAAGGAGATGAAAGAATAGGAAGGCATGTGGAATAGATGATTTGCCAGCAGAACTATTGAAGAGTCTGGGAAACAAGGCAAGAAAAGAAATAGTCTACCTCTGTAACGAGATATACGACAAAGGGGAATGACCTGAGGACTTCGCTGCAACAGTTATGATACCAATACAGAAAAAGAGAAACACTAATAAATGTGAAGAGCGCCGGACCATCAGTCCAATTTCTCATGCAGCTAAAGTCTTACTGGGAGTGTTGAATGACCGATGACCTCACTGTCTGGTCTCCTTCACCCAACCACCGCCCCAAAAAAAAAAAAAAAAAAGCTGAGTAGAATGTTATATGGCAAGCTGGATAGAGGGATTGCAGAGGAGCAGTTCGGATTTAGAAGAGGAAAAGGAACGAGATGCTATTGGCCTGCTAAGAACTATAGGGGAAAGATATATGGAAAAGGGTAGAGAAATCTTTGCTGTTTTTGTAGATTTAGAAAAGGCTTTTGACAGAGTTCAGTGGAACAGGCTGATGGATATTTTGAAGAGAAAAGGAGTAGATTGGAAAGAGAGACAACTGATACAGAATCTATATTTACACCAGAAAGTAAGGATAAGGATTAGAAATGAAATGTCAGAAGGAAGCAGCATTGGACGAGGTGTTAGACAAGGTTGTTGCCTTCCCCCACTGTTGTTTAACATATACCTTGAAGAGATTATTGCGAAAAGCTTAGGTGGGAAAAGAGGAATATGTATTGGTGGAAAGAGAATAGAAAGTATAAGATTTGCTGATGACATGGTATTAGTGGCAGAAAGTGAGCAGACAGTGAATAACATGCTGAGAGATCTGAATGAAACTTGGGTGGAATATGGGATGCAAATAAATACAGCAAAAACAAAGAGTATGGTCATCAGTACAAGACGCAGACTGTCCAATATTAAAATAGGACAATCAACCATTAGCCAAGTAAGTGAATTTAAATATCTCAGAAGCACAATAACTGAAGACTTGAGATGTCACCAGGAGGTGAAAACTCGAATTGCCATAGCGAAGGAGGCATTCAACAGAGGAGACTATTGTGTGGCAAATTAGATAAAGGACTAAGGAAAAGGCTTGGCAAATGTTTTGTCTGGGGCAGAAACATGGACGCTGAGACGAGAGGATGAAAAAAGGTTAGAAGCATTTGAGATGCAGATGTGGAGGAGAATGGAAAGAATGAGTAATGAAAGAGTATTGGAAAGGGTTGGTGAGAGAAGATGTCTGCTGAAGGTTGTGAGAGAAAGGAAAAAGAACTGGTTGGGACATTCATTGAGAAGGGAGTGCTTGCTAGTAGATGCTTTGGAACAATTGGTTTGTAGGAGAAGAGTGAGAGGAACAAGGAGATACAAGATGATGGACGACATAAAGGGAAGAGGAAATTATGCAGACCTGAAGAGGATGGCAGATTAGAGATTTATGTTGATATTAATCATTTTACTGGCACATTTATGTGATGTCTTAAAGTGTAAAATGCGCAAAAAAGATAAACACTATGTGTGAAAGCTTAGTTTCTCTTGTAGCTTATTAATCTTCACGATAAATATTAAAAATCAAAACTTCGCTTTTCCTTTCGAAACACAGTGTATATTAATTTAAACCATTAACTTTTCCTGTTTGTGTATTTGCGCTACTGTTGGCTGACTACATCACTTGACCTATGCTATGAATATCTGCTGTCATTGGCTAGCGAGATCACATGACATGAGCTATGACTGGCTTACAAAAGTGCATTGCAATCTCGATTTCAATGTTTCGGTAAGTAACATGCGGTTTTTAGTGCAATTCGAATTTATACTTTCGTAATACAAAAATATGCAACGTATTTGTTGCTGCACATTAAAGAACATTGCAAAACGTGGTTTTCCTCCCTGAGTTTCGTTTTCTAAAGTGCTGGGAAATTCTAACCCGCTGTATAAAACCATAACCATTCAAATGATTGATAAATTTTACTGCTCCAAGGGAATGTATACTGTCACTTAACATGAAAAAAGTGTATTTTCGCCCAGGAGAAAGTGTTTCCCGCCCGGGAAAAATTTATTTTTAACCGGGAGATCCGGGAATTTTTTTTTCCTTGTCCATGTATACACCCTGTAAATGTTTCAAAGCAAAAATAATCTATTAAATAATAAAAAAGTATATGAGCACAAGTGAAGCTATGGTACAAAATACACCACAACTATTGTCATCCATCCTATCCCTACAACTGCTATCAGGATTAAATGGAACAATGTGTACTCAATGTTATTTTCCACCACACAACCACTCTCCAACATTTTCATTGTTACTTCTATTGTGTGTTTCACTAAATTAACACTTTGGCATTGTGACACAATGTGCTATAACCTGAGCTGGAGCGATAGTTTTCAAGTGCAGCAGTTGAATTACACGTGCTGTGGCGTGAAGGCTAGTATGGCACTGCAGGTGGTGGTGGTGGTCATACAGTGGCATGGCCGGGGACATGTGGAACTATCAAATCTGTGCCCACCAGTATATGATGTCACTCCCTTCTAGCTACAGTCACAAAGAGATGAATGATACTAATCTGTGGCTATGTAGATATGCTGTGGAGATAATGTGTGAAAGAAATCACACTGGGAGCAAATTGAGATGTATATAACGCGTGTGTGGTGTGGCCCAGCATGCATTTTTGTAACTCGACAGTACCTCGTGGGAGGTGAGACAGGGAGGGGGAAAGCAATCCTGCCATATGCTCACTTCGGCATGGCACTTATGGACAGTGGTAGTATTGGCCATCCAAAAAATCTAATTTTTTATTGTCATCGAGTAGTGTTTCGTTTTTTGCCATTTAAGCACTCCATCTTTTTCCATTAGTTCCTTATATTTTTCAGTTATTTATATCCATACAGTTTTGTTGTTTTATTTTGTTATTGTTTTCTTGGTCAAAAACAATCCACAGTCCAGTGACTGGTGAGCCATTAGCCACTGGCATTATGTATTTTGCGTCTACAGTGTCTTGAAATTGTGAAAAGGAACAGACAGTTCATCGTGAGGGTAGTGAAATACAAAATAGTATTATAAAATCATGTGATCAAGAAGCAAGACTGGAAATTTTAAACTTTATATAGTGAAACATTCATGTCGACATGCTGCCTGTACTGATGACAAAAATTTGAAAAGTGGGAATTTCCATGGATGTATCCCCTTTGCTCTAATTAAAAAAAGTGTCCAAAATCTGAAGTATATGAGTTTCACTGTGATTTCTTGGATTTGAATGT
The DNA here is from genome assembly GCF_023897955.1 of Schistocerca gregaria. NCBI lineage: Eukaryota > Metazoa > Arthropoda > Insecta > Orthoptera > Acrididae > Schistocerca > Schistocerca gregaria. Next base: position 499,412,691 of record NC_064923.1, read on the forward strand.
AATAAGAGACTTCATACTACATGCATGCAGAAATAACTTTTTCACTGTAAGCTAAAAACAGTTGCAAAACCCACCCACCTGAATGACATTGTTTTAATTGGTGTTTAATGCAGAGAAAAAAGCATTTAATTGGTTGCATACACAGTATCATTACTGATAAATTAATGACACAATAGGCTGCACAAATGTAGAATGCAGTCGGTATTATTCCGAAAGTATGAAGTGTCTGGAGGTATGATGTAAATAATTTACTGAACTATATTGCTGACAAGTTAGGCCCACATTCACAACAATGTTTTTTCGAATGACACAAGGCACATCTGGCTAGCTTCCGCATTCCTCTCGCACACGTTATTCTCGGCTGCTGGCAGTATGCTGTCCGTCGCATATTTTTTCTTTCTTATCCTTTTTTTCAATAGATCAATTGTGTACTATTCTCAGTATTTTTGTAAGTTTCTACTCCAGTCATTCAGTGTTAAAAATACGATAGGTTATGGAGGTTCAAGCAAAATTGGTAATTTATTTTTGTGTGAATTATTAACCTTTTTTCATTTGAGGAAGCATCACCAATTATGAGTGACGGCTACATTTCTCTTGTTGCCAGGTTTAATTGTGCTTCTTGCAGCAGCTATTGCGACGAAATTCTGAAACGTATTGTCACATTAAACAAGCAGTTGATGATGAGAGAGATCAATAGCTTACAGAAAACCTCATTGTGTCAGTTTGCTGTAATGTAAGAGAAGAAATTTCATGTTTATTTTCATGCTAGAAAATTCTCATTTCACTGGCTATCCATGACTTTTAAAAAATTATAGTCACTGGAGAGGAAAAAAATAAAATAAAAAATACAACTCCTGATGTATCGTCGTGTTAACAATCTGGCAAAATGCTCTCCTCCTTGTGTCCTATCATTTGCCAAAATCTCATATCTACATCTCGTGTGGTTTAGGGATGTTATGAATATTTCATTCTTGCAGGCAAGAGATCAGGAATGAATGCACTACATATGATCCTCTTTCTCGATATCGGAGGCGGATAGACATCCTCCCAAGTCCTGAGAAAAATTCAATGTGTCAACTAAATTTCAAAGAGAGCAACATAAGGTGTAATATGCACCAAACGCAAAATCATAGTGACCCGTATTTTTCGTTGCAAACTTTTTGAATTTTGCACAGTGTCTTATTTAAAGGGGTATATCACAATAAGTATGACCATTAGTGAAATGATGTGCACTTCACCACGAAATTGACACACAATGCTAGGAGCAACCCAAATATCAAATATTTTTACTGGATAGTTTCTGTATCATGTTTTGAGGAAGATTACAGGGTGAGTACGATTCGATTCTGCCAGCACAGTGCGTCACAAACTGCCACATGCAAAGAATGTGTACACCTGTCTCTATATGCAGGACAAGCACGGAATGTGCAGAACGTGCGCATCACACTGCAGTGTCATGCCATGCCTCACATGCTATACTCGTCTCAATTTGTGCTTAGCCTTATAGTGCCAAGAAGATTCTTTTAATGGAAATTCAGTAAATAATTAATAAATTTTTAAATTTTCTTGCACAAAAGAGATCAATCGATCAAATAGAGCATGGCAGTACGTGTGGGCAGATGTTGAAAACATAAGCAACAACATTTAGTTTATATGATTTATGTGACTGTTATTTCTAATTAATTGTCAATTCCTGTAAGAAAGATATGTCATATGTATATATGCCATAATTATTAATGATATAGAGAGCATGAACTGAATTTGACTGCTGGAATAAAAATATGGATTTGTTTAATTTCTGGAATAAAAATATGGATTTGTTTAATTTGGGGAGAAGCTATTTTATGTAGAGCAGAGTACGATATGTCATTTTGTTCAAATTTGTTGTGCTCATCTTATATCACATCCAGATTTAAAAGTGCACTATTGTATAAAGAATTGTAAAACAAGGCTGGTAATTGTTCTTGAGTTGTTAAATGAGATAGATGCTTGGTATTTGTGGAGAAGAAGTTTTTCCAAGATGTTGGTCTCAATACTTAGAAATATTCCACAATAGTTTCATGGGACTTAGAAAAGTCTGCAGTGTTGAGGACTCAGATTTTATTCGTGAGTAGTCGAGTGAAACTTTATGGCTTGTTAAGCTGGATCGGACTTTGAATTATTTACACTGAGTTTAATTTCAACTCACTTGCTAGTTGGACTCTGTAGATTTCAATGCTGGTTAATACTTAAGTTTGTTAGATTATGTGGTTATCGGACTTGCATTCTATTGTGATAGTGTTGGTCTGCCTTTGAAGAATTTTAGCAGTGAGCATTTGCAGCTTTTCTTTTTGTTTTAGTTTTTTTTTATGTATTTTTAATTATGTGTGTTTGCCAACCATTATATTGGAGACTGAAGCTAACTCCATTTCGCTTTACTGTGTAATGGAGTTTAATCACATGTCTTCATTAAGTATGTGAGATTAATAACAATGAACACCTCTCCTCTTGGGGTCTGAATGACATGCCTTCCTTTTTAATCCTTCCCAGTCTATCCCTCTCCCCTGCTCACGAAAGGAACTATTAGTTCTGAAAACTACAATAGTTATGCACATTTATATATGTATATTGGCAGTACAGACAGTTCTGCTGAAAGTAAGTAATGGCCAGCAATTCTGTCTCTTAATTTTATAGTATTCTTAAAGAAATTTTCCGTTTGATAGAATTAATTGTTTTTCAATCAAACTTGCAGGAGGGCAGAACTCTTAGTTGCAAGAGGAGATCTGCCAACAGCTAGCAGATGGTTGTCACACGTTTTAGAACAACCGCTACTAACATCAGACTTTGATGAGCCTCGTAGCTGCCCTGCACTCAAAGTTCGTGCATTGATACTGGCTGCTGAGCTGCAGCCACCAGCAACAGCACTTTCTCTGTTGTCTCAAGCAGCTACATCTGCACAAGTGCACTACCTGTCATATCACTCTGCAATCATTGCTTTGCATCTCGCTAATCTTCAGGTATTGTATATTGAGGATGAATCTGGAGGCAAGCAGAAATTTCTCAGCATGCCAATAGTGTTGTTCATGTAATTGAAATCATGTTTATGTTGTTAGTGTTTGGCACACAGTAATGTAAACTGTGTGGTAATTCGATGTGCTTTTATTTATATAGCTTTTAAAGTTGCCACTGTGCATTCTGCAATGGATAAACTTGAATACCACATCATCATAAAATGGGTTTTGTGTGGTTTTGATCAAATTTTATAAGCTGCCTGCTGCTTTATTTTTGACAAATAAGAGAGGGTTAATTGAATTAGATACAGACCATACATCTCTGTAAGGGAATCCAAGTGAAAGATTTGCCATATCTCCAACCACAATTAAAATGCTAAGAAAGTACATGAAATGGTATTAAGTGGTTGACGTATGAAGTAGCTCTTGCCTAAGCATGTCAGATGGAAAGTACAGTTCATTTTAATTGAAGAATTAACTACAATAAAACTTCATGAAAGATGATGTTGCACTTGTTCGATGGTAACCAATACCAAATCAAAAGGTTGTTTTCAGCAGTATTAGAGTCATTTCTAAAATTGAGAATTTTTTAAGTTTTTTTATTGAATTTTTGTGCTGTGACAGGCCAGCAGTTCGTACTAGAAATAAAACTGATACCAAAGCAGTGGTTAGAACCTATTGGCCTTTGAGTGGAAATTTGTGGATGGAAGAGAAATAAGCTATCCAATGACATCACACATCTCAAATGAAGCTATCCAATGACATCACACATCTCAAATGGATCATTTTAGCAGGCTTTCAAATTATTTTAATTTCATTTCCGTTTTTTGAAGGAATAATGAAATTCAAGATAAAAAAAGCATGTTATGAGCATAAAAAGATATAATTAACCATTTAAGACTATTTCCGTAGAACAGCCAAATACCTATTATGGATTGCTATAGAGGCAGCGTGGCTCGGTGAGGCAGCGTGGATCAGTGTTTCTGCAGGGGATTTCCAATGACTTGGTTGAGTCCGTACTACATTGAATTGCTGCAGTAAACTGGGCAAAAGGAGGTCCGACACAGCATTAGGATGTTTCTCACGAAGTTCATCACCTCAGTATATGTTTAAGTTTGTTTGCTTATACATATTACTCATAATGAGGCGTAAATGTTAATTTTTGTGGTAATGCCACCACATTGTATTATTTTAAAGAAATGTAGTGATGACAAGCAACAGCCACACCGGATGTCAGATGATCATCTTGTTTGGCAGATGTCAACAGGGTTTACACACTGGCCACTAGGAGCACTGTCAACTGCTTTCTCCTTGCTGCAGCACAAAGTTCAGCAACATAATATTACAACTTGTCCTCTGGATACAGATTAATACACGAAGTTAATTTGAAGAGTGTCTGCTTCGCAGGAGAAACGAGTGTGGCAGGTTCTCGCACAAGAGAACTTCACCGGCAGGCAATCATCCCAGTACCTCTGTCATTAAAGGAGCAAGGTTGATGCATGCATGGTACCCAATTCGTTACTGTGTACATTTTAAAGTAGGCATCTGCCAACACAGGTGAAGGCCACTATAGCATTACAAACAAAGATGTCACTCGATGCCGTAACGGATCTGGCACACCGGATTCAGAACACAATCATACAGACCTCCTGTACAGGAAGTATGATGGCATGTAATAGCTCCTCAATGGTAACATGAGCAGATTATGACAGTCTTTTGAACAAACTTGACAAGCTGAGTAAGGAGATGGGTGAACTGCTCTCCAACCAGAAATATGGAGGACGGTTTGGGAAGATGGAGAAGTTGTACCTCAGCGAACTTCCCAGCAGCCGACTATTCAGCCAGGACAGACCTGATTTGGTTCCACAAAAAGTCTGAAGATCAAACACACAAGTGAACCTCTTCATGTACCTACCTCAGTAGTATACAACATGTGGAATTAACTGTTCCAGATAGCCAGTCGTCATCCTTGCACCTCTTCCATCACAGACCATAAGACAGGATGCAAGTTTTTGGTGGACACAGGTTCCAACCTAAGTATTTTGCCATGGACCCAGTGACACAAATACCAATCAGCCATCTCGTTTTGTCTTTTGGGCTTAATAATTCAACCATTGCGACATGGACATGGAACGCAACACACTGAGCTGGACCTGACACCTCGATGCTCCATGGTGTGAAATTTCACTTTGTTGGCTGTAACCAAACTAGGTTTTTAGCACATTATCATCTGCTGCTGAACTTCGCCAATGCTCATCTAATAGACAGTGTTACCAGACTATCTCCTGACGGCTTCCATTGTAGTGTGGCAGTACATGACGCCAAATTGATCCAGTCAAAGGGCAGTGGATACAACGGACCTCTGTAACAGTTTCTTGGTATCATATAGAACAGTTTCCTGGCATCACGAAGCCTCCTGGGGTCCCACATAAGGTGTGTCACAACACTGTACATTATATCAACATTGCTGCAGGCCTACTGATTTCATGCAGGCCCAGGCTTCTTACCCCTGACTGTTACGCCATTGCCAAAGAATAATTTGATACAATGTTGAAGGAATGCACCGTTCACCCGTCTATTTGATCTTGATTGTCACCCACATTTAGATCAACAGTGAACAATTCAGCATGGTCATGTGGTGATTACCATACCCTGAATATTACGACAATACAGGATCACCACACTGGTTCTCTGCTGTAACTGAAAGATATATTTGGAAAATTGATATTGTAACACTGTTTGGACTTTTCAAAAAACCCGTTTATAGCATTCGTATTGAGAAATGTTGCTCAAACATGGCTGAGATTTAGTAGATTCATTTTTACAAGGCTTGCAGTGTTGCTTCGCATGTCTTGACGATATAATCATTTTTTTCAGCACCCCTCAGATGAACACAAACAGGACCTGATTGAGGTACTTAAGCGCTTTGACATATATGGAGCAGTGCTGAACACTTCAACGTATGTTTTTGGTCAGGCGGAGATTACCTTTTTAGGCTATCTCATTTCATCAGCCAGGTCTGCCATTACCAGAGGAAATCAAAGCTATTTTCAGCATTCCATGGCTGGAAACTGCTAAAAAACTGAAGATTCCATGAAGTTCTTAACTTTTATTGACTTTGACCGCATCATGTGGCAGAATACAGAGTGTCTTACTGCACCATTAGCTGGTCCTAAGATTAAAGGCAAAACGCCAGTGTTTTCGAAGCAGATAAGAAAATTATAGCAGATGCATCTTTTTTTGCTCATCCAGCTTCAGAAGTACCTCTTTTGCTCGTAGCAGCACTATCCAAACAGCAGTCAGTATTGAATGGCAACATTATGTAGACAACACCTGGCAGCCTCCTGCATTCTTTTCACTAAAACACTCTGCGGCCCAGCAACAATGGAGTGCTATTGGCAATTGGCGGTTTACGAATCCATTAAACAGTTAGAAGTGAGAGATTTCATTATTTATACAAACTATGAACACCTAACGTGTGGCTTTCAACAAAATGATAATGAATGTTCCCCAAGACAATACAGTCAGCTAGAATTCAGAGCACAATTTTACCATTGATACATATATCAGGAATTGTCACTGTAGTGGCAGACTGCCTGTCCTGGGTGAGCAGTATCATGAAGACAGTGGAATTAAGGCAGATAGCTCAAGCAGAAGATTCTGACCGGGAATTCCAGGATTTTTTAAAAGATACTACATCTGGTTTTCAACTTAAGCTTGTTGATGGTCCAGCCTCAAATGAGAAGTTGTACTGCAAGATTTTGTATGGGAAAACTCATTCATTCCTTTTGCACTATGCAAGCAAGTCTTTGAAAGATTACATAACTTACGCCACCCCAACGTGAGGGCAACAATTAAACTAGTAGCTAGCAATTTCGTGTGGCCTGGAATACAAAAGGATTGTTGAACCTGGCTCCCGTATGCATACAATTCCAGTGTAGCAGGGAACCTTGCCCTGTTCCTGTGCCGATAGGAAATTTTCTAGAACAGCAGCATGATTTGCTTATGTTCATTTTGATGTAATAAGTCCACTGCCTCCTTCAGTGGGACAGCATTACCTACTGACAGTAACAAACCTTTTTACATGCTGGGCAGAAGCCATACCGGTGGATAACATTTCTACTGAGACACTAGCCACTGCACTTGTGTTGCGTTGGATCTCTCGTTTTGGGAGCCAACTCCACATAACGACAGAAGGCAGCAGTTCAAATCCACTCTATTTGCCCAACTGACTAATTTCACAGGACTGTGCACCACAGAAGAAGTTACCACCCTGACAATAATGGAATGCTAGATGCTGGCACCGGTCACTTAAAGCCGCCCTACTGTGCCATGAATCAAATTGGACATCTGCCTTACCATTGGTTTTGCTCGTCCTACACAATTTGTGCAAACTGGAGCGGGATGTCTCACCAGCAGAGTTAGTACATCAGGAAGTCCTACAGCTTCCCAGTGAGCTCACCCATTCACATGCATTTTTGATGGACAGCACTAATACACCAGAATTCACCACCCACCTCAGAGAAAGTATTATGCAGATCTGGCCACGACAAGCATCATGCTTTTGTACTCCACAATCCTTCAAACATTGAGAGTTATTTTACTGTACACATGTAATGTTGCGAACAAACTGCCACTGACACGACCCTCACTGATAACTGGTACCCTTCACTTCATTAACGGAGGTGAAAAAACACTTGAAATCCTTGTAAACAGCAATATGAACACTGTTCCCATTGACAGAGTAAAGCCACCAGCATTTGTCATACAAGGATGTTCACACCCACATCTCCCAACCAGATGAAACCTCTACCTGTCACCAAGCAGATCCACCAGAACCTTCACTGACTCTGACTCAGTGTCAAATGCATTGTGGATGACAGGTACACTTCCCGCTGCGGTTCATGGATGGCACTCTGGCATCAATCGAGGACATTGCTCCGCTTTCCCAAAGGAAGCTGTGTAGTGATAACAAGTGACAGCCATGGCTTTCCTTGTTTATTCATTTATTTGGTTACCTAGCAAACAAGACTTGATTGCATATGTTTTTGTGTTAGAGAGTATATTATTTTTCTAGTTATCATGTTGAACGTGAAGTGTTATTTCAAGCCACATATTCATTCGTATCTGATTGTCACCACAACTAAAGCACAAGTCTAACAACTTGCAGTTTTGTCACTGAAATAATGGACAGTTTTGCCCAGGAAATATTCACCAAGTTTGAAAGTGAGTGAGCTCATTTGTTCCGTTGCTATGGTGCTCATTTCTACCTTGAAACCTACATTTTCTCACATGTTGTGATACCACCAGAGTAGTCTTATGCTCTGTCTGAACAGTAATTTAACTGTATCTGGATCTGAACTATTCTGTACTAGTCAGAAGTAAAAGAAAATCTATATCTGTGCTAGCAGCCCTGCAATCATCTCTGCTAATTATTTCTAATTTGGTATGTTATGTGCTAATCTGGCAATTCAAGAATAATCTTCTCTAATTAATATTTTATAAAAGAATTTGATTATGTTTCTGTTTGTTGTATCAGAAATCAGATTTCACCCTACTGAGAGCAGTTATTTGTTGTTAATGTGAAGACTTTGGGCAAAATAACATGGACTTTAGCAACTTATTTATGCTCAGATAATTTTTATTATGTGGAGATCACCACTAATTACTATAAACATTCACAATACTGTAAATAAAATTTTTTCCGGTCTGTGACAGTATTGTTAGTGCAAAAAAAAAAAAAAATGAAGTTTTGCACATTTACAGTATGGTCACAGATTCAGAAGAATTTTATTGACTGTGACAGATGCTACAAAGGCTATGCTTACATTCACATTACTGGTTTCAGCATGTTAACTGCCATGTTCAGATGTAGCAATAATCCACAATTAGTTTAGTCATGATCTACAAACACTAGTTACATGCACACTGAACATCAAGATTATTTAAATAAAAAATATTTTTAAGGTAAGATGATTTTGAAACAGACAAAAATGTGTAAGATATTTTCTCCTAGCCCCATACAAATTACTAACACCATGCAAATAGACCTAAAAATTTATGGTTGTGAATTTTTAATAGCTGTGACAATACTTGTTAAGTGTCAAATGAAAAATGCAGGGTGGGTGTAATAGATAATTGCTCCATAAATAGGTCACCTAAGTCACTAAGAATTTTAGTGCACTGCAAATGACATGAATTGTTGTTTGATTTTTCTTAACGGCAGCTACTCTCTATACTCCTTGCCATTATTTGTTGCATACATCCTACATTTTTCTTTTTAAGTTTTACAGATCTCGTCAGTACGGATTTCTGTGTTTGTGAATTTTTAATAGCTATTAGTATGGGGTTAGGACACTGTGGGGCTAGGATAAATTATTCTACACTTTTTAGTCCATTTCAAAAACTTATTATATTAAAAAAGATTTTTAATTAATTAAATATTTTTCTGCTTTTTAGTCTTGTGTGTGTGAAATTTTTCATTCGATTTCAAACATTTTTCTGAGATTACTACCGCATATATGGTAAATTTCAGAGTTATTTCAGTTTTTCACATGAGTGAACCAATATACTACTTCCTCCTACTTGTATTTTTCAAAAAGACCATGAAAGAAAAAATGAGAGAGAGTGTAACTCACACGGTGTCTTACTAGCAATCCGTATTACTATGAAACTTTCGTGACTGGAACAAGAAAAGAGGGAAATAGCAGTGGTACACAGAGTAACCTCTGAAAACAATCAATTATTGACAAATTATTTAACTGGATAGATTTTAAAAAATGTACTCATCGAGTAGCAGCAGAATTGTAATTGGCAAGCTTTTGGAGCCAGTAGCTCCTTCTTCATGCAGAAGGCTTGAAGGGGAAGGAAGAGAGGTGAAGGAAAAGGACTGGAGAGGCCCAGGAAAAGGGGTAGATTTCGGGAAAGTCACCCAGGACCACGGGTCAGGGGAGACTTACCGTACAGGATGAGAAGGAAAGCTTTTGGTGCTATGTTGAATATTTCAAGTTTCAGGCTTATCAGAATGTAAGTTCAAATCAAATGCAAAACTTGTTCTGAAGAAACGTTTAAAAAATGACCCAATAAAAACTTGTTAAAAAATAGTACAAAATATGTCAATAAAATGTGCATTCATTGTACCATCACATGATGAATTTCCAAGTGATTCCATGGTGGGCACAGTAGAGCTGTACGTCAGTAAGCTGCATGGTTTTGAAAAGCTCTGACAGTTCTGAGTTGTAGCATTAAGTAGACAGTGACTGGTTGGCTCCTACATCCTGCAAAGCGTTGCACGGCCATCAAAAATCTGTCAGTGGACATATCAGTTGCAAGTTCAATATGAATGGCCCGTGTTGTTCCACATGTGAATAGGACCATTTAGGACTTTTTTTGTTTGATGTCCAGATTTGACGTATAATGGTCTGGCAAAATCGATGCCTGTTACTGCAAATGGTCTTGAAGGCTGAACTCTGTCCACTGGTAGTGGGGCCTCCATCTCTTCATATGGGCGACTGTGTATTATCTTGCACGGTAGGCAAGAGTGAAGAACTCTCTGAACAGCTTGTCATCCTCACAGAATCCAAAATTCTTCTCGCAGTTCCCCTAACACAATCCGCACACCGAGATGATGCAGTCTTACATGTGTGTGGCTGATGAGAAGCTCAGTGAAATGGTGACATCCATCCAATATAATTGGATGCTTCTGTGAGTGTGACAGTGCAGCACACTGCAGCCTACCACCAAGACGAAGGATGCCATCCGATATAAAGGGATTGTATCGAGCAGTCTTTGATTCCTTGGGCAGTTTTTCTCCCTTACACAGTGCACAGTTCACTAGTGAATAGTTCCTCTTGAACTCTTCTGATCCAGTAGGTGCGGGCATTTTGTAATTCCAAAGCATTAAAACTGCCGGAGATTCTATTTTTGTTTCTTGTTGTGCTGATAAATCGAAATATAAAGGCAGTTATATGCAGTACTCGCCAATATGAACTAAACCTTGCAATGTCCAGTAGTGGTTCAGTGATGGTGATCAGAGTGATATTTGCTGTCATTTTGGCTTCTGGCATTGATGGAGGTGGGGCTGAGATATCCAGTGGCCAGAACTGCTTGTCTTCTGAAAGCCAAGGCGGACCACCCCACCGGATATCAAGAGTGGCTATCAGATTTGCTTCTAGTCCCTGTGTGAGATGATCTGCAGGATTTTGGCTTCCCAGACAGTGCCTCCATTGGCTGGGTGTGGTGTATGTCAATATCTCTGTCACTCAATTACAAATAAATGTTTTCCATTTGTTTGGATCACTCCGTACCCATTCCAAAGTGACTGTCGAGTCGCTCCACAAGGTAGCTTTGTTGGCATCAAACCCTGTTTCCTGGCAGAAGTAATGAAGGAGTTGTGATCTGACCAATGCAGTAAGTAACTCCAGCCTTCAGCAAGTAACTCCAGCCTGGGTAGAGTTACCTTCTTGATAGGGGTCAGTCTGTTCTTGCTACAGACAAGGTGCACAGTGTATCCAGTTTCAGTAGCTGTCCTTATATACAAAACAGCGCCGTAGCCTCTTTCAGGTGCATCACAGAATACATGCACCTCCACAGAGCCACCTGTACTAGCGTCCCTATCCATCTAGCAATATGCACTGATGACAAGTGATGAAGCTTTGAGACCCATGAGTGCCAACGACATGCAAGATCTGTGGGCAAAACTTCCTCCCATATAAGACCCCTCAGCCATGTGTCTTGGAAAATTATCTTTGAAACGATCCCAACAGGAGTGAACACACCCAGGGGGTCATAAAACTGAGCAGCTGCTCGAAGAAAATTTCTCTTGGTAACCAGTTTGTCCTTTAGATCTTCAGCTATCCTCTTACAGTCACTGCAGATAGTCATTTTCCGTGTTCCAATTAATGCCTAAAACTTGGGTTGTGGACTTTGTTTCAAGGCCTTTTGACACCCCATATTGCCTTCAGATCATTCGAATTAGTCGCCCATTTGGATAATGGAAGACTTATGTGCTGGAAGAGTTCTGTCAGTTCATGGTAAACAGTTGCAGCGTTGTCGCTGTCTCTAACACTCGCCATGAAATCGTCCATGAATACTGAGTTGTTAACAAGCCCTGAAGCTTGTGGATATGTTTCACTATTTAGTGCTTCTAACTCCTTTATGGCAGCTGACAAAAGAAACTGGCTTGGTGCAAGTCCAAATGGCAAACATTTGAAGTGATATGTAATCACATCATTTGGGGTCATGTAGGCATCACTTCCAGCTTGCTCAACACAATACCAAAAGAACCTCGTGAGGTCTCTGTCTTCTTCATTCAACTTTAACTGCAGGAAAGCTTAGTCCACATCACACACTAGTCCCACTGGAAGTGTGCGGAATCGTAATAGGATTGCCAGAATACCCGGATGTAAATTTGGTCCCTTTTCGAGGGCATCATTCAGTGATAGAGACTCTGGCTCATGTGAGGATGCATCGAAGACTATTCTGTACTTCACACTTCCACTAATGCATTTCTTCACAATGTGGTGTGGCAGGTAGAATGTGTTTCCAGCAGTACAGTCCTCATGTGCTACCTCTGCCTGGTTCTTCTCAATATATTTCGACTTGGTCTCATGGTAAATGACCTTCAGCTCTTCATTCCCTCGCAGCATGTTTTGTAAGGAGTGAAGGCGCACTTCAGCAGTTGTGCGGTTGCAGGAGAGAAGCATATCCTTCTTTTGAGGGATACAACTCTGTGGCCATATTCCACTCAGTATGACTCTTGAAATTCCTGATAAATAGGGTGGTCCATACGTGTTAATGCTCGCTCTTGTTGTTCTGTTATCCCAGTTGTCTCCAGGTTCCAAAATCGGCGCACGGAGTCATCAGACATATCACTGCAGGTGCCCTGAATAAAGTTGACAGTTGCTCTGCTGACGGTGGTGCTAGATCTGTTTCCGCTGAGAACATATCCGAAGATTGTTGGGAGAAGAACTAATGATGGTGATACCTTGATTGGTTGTTCCAAAGTCACGATTCTACAGTAATAATCATCTCCTATCAGGATCTCAAGGCCATATCTTCTACATCTTGTGGCACTGTAGATTGCTGTGAAAAATTATTTGTGCTTTCAAGGGCTATCACTGATATGTGGGAATTAGTGAAGCACCCCATCATATTAAACTGCACCTTCTTCCTTGAGAGTGATGAACTGTAAGTGGATCGAAAGTAGTTATCTCCAGAATAGTGCTTCCAATGACACTTAGTTGGAGAGATTTGATCGGTGATGGTGAATGAAACTCGACTGACTCCCTGTGTCCAGGATGGCACGTGTCTTCTTGCTCTTACCAGTTGGTCCTGTGATACTCACACGAGCAGTCTGCAGGTATGTGAAGTTGAAAGTCATACTTTCAATTTTATTTACTGTTGTGGTATGGCTACTACAAATGGAAATGTGATGCTCCTCCCTTACATTTCGTACAGGATGCCTTTCCCCGTTTGAAACACTGATTCCTGTTGTGGCCACATCTTAGGCATAGGAAGCAACGGTTCATTGTCTTGAGGGCATCTATTCTTGCCTGCAAGCTTGCAATCTTTTGGCAGTCTTGGCCCCAGTGCCCTCTTTCACCGCAATACACACAGAAGTGTTCTGAATTCTGTTGTTTCTTCTTGCCCCTCTTTGTTTTAACCTTTACATGGAAGGCAGATGCTGTTGGTAAATAATTTTCATGTAGAACAGTATCTCCGCGAATTTTGCGTGTGGTGATAGCTCCTTCCACCTCTTAATTTAGGAACTCTTTAATGTGGGTGAGGTTCCCTTCTTCAATCTTTTGCCTTCAGGCATGCACAAGCCAATTTTTGCAAATTTCTTCAGGAAAGGCTCAAAGAAGTTTGGGTGCAAGCACTCTCCCATAAAAGTCCACATTTTCTCCTAGTGCTCGTAGTGCTTGGATGCGCTTATGGTGCTCAATGTAGGTGGAATTGAGGGTCTCTGGACTGCCTGAAGTCGTAGTGTTAAGATTCTCGAAGAATTCCAGGTGGTGACTTTGGATTATTCTGTTCTTATCCCAATATTTGGATTTCAAAATATGCTTCGTCTGCTCATATGTATCAGCTGTAACAGCAATGCCATTGACCAAGTCCTTAGGTTCCCCATCAAGGTAACCACAGAGGAGTATATGCTTGTTCATTGTTGACGCCATCGGATTCTCGTCTATGGAGGCTGTGAACTTCTCCAAAAATCGAGGCCAAGCTTCTATGTCCCCTGAAAATGGGTGCAGTTAGATAGTAGGCAATTTTATGTCCATACAGGTGTGTTGTTGAGCCGCTGACATGGCATTCCTGTCCCATGAGCACGCTCCTTTCGGAGGGCGCGTTTGCATTTATCAGTATATTCCTCACAAGCTTCAGTGTCAGCTTCGTATTCAAAGTCATCCAGCAAGTCCTGTATTGTATCGTCAGGCCAACTCTTCTAATGTTTCCTGTAGGCATTCCTGTAAGTGTTCGATTTCTTCTGCAGCTTTAGAACCATCAAAGGAGTTTATTTGGCTGACAAAACGTGTCGCATTCAATCGCAAAGTCGTCCGCTTCTGGCGCAGCCTCCCCAAGTTTGTAGCTACTGCTTCTGTCATGGAGAGTTGGTGGCTTTGCTTTCTGTTGTGAGAATGCATTCAAGGTCAAGACACCCCGTCAGTTGGATGCTGTCGCTAAGGGATGGTGCTGTCCTGGAGTGTGAACCGTTAACAGCCCCCTAGTGATGTTTGTAGTTCTCAACAAATGGTGCGGCCATGCAGTTTTCAACTTCCACAACCTTTAGTAGTGGTCGCGGTTGCTAACAGATGGCGCTGCAGTCTACCAATACTTTAGCAAGTCCCCTTTGCTTTTTGCAAATAATATGCCAACTGCCCTCTATTGCTCTGCCACCAACAAATATTCACCAAGTGACATCACATTCAAATCAATCGACCTGTAGTGTCCTTTGCTACAGTTTCCGAGCAATGCCGCAACTTAACTTTGTACCAGATTTTGAGATTGAAGTCACTCAAAACCTTCTCCGCCGGCATCAAGTCCTCTTTAATGTGTAGTAGCACTCTATCTCTTCATGTTCTGCCAGGTTTCAGCACCAGAATGTTGATAAACACTAGTGAAATCTGAAATCAAGGACACAGTAAAACTTCTGCTCACACTCCTTTATTTTTACTCGTCCATTTTACCTTACAGTTAAGATATATCTGCTGCAGATGGCAGCACAATGTACAGACTTAACAGAAACTGTGGTCAATATACAGCCGGACCACACTGTTGCTGAGCATGCTGCCCAACACAATGTTCTTCATTTCAACGACTGCTTCACAGCCTGTGCCATCTGCATCCTTCCCTCCAACACCAGCTTTTCTGAACTGCTCAGATGGCAACTCTCCCTGCAATATATCCTTGCTTCAACCTTCATTAGTCATTGTCATTACCCATCTAGCCTCTTTCGTGTTCCAATTACAGCACTACACTACCCTCTATTCCATCAACCCAACCAGTACTTTTACTTTTTTCGTTTCCCGCCCTCCGTCCAATCTCCTGACTGCATCCATCGATTTTTATAATATGGGTGGAGAACTGTTATGATTTTTCCAGTGGAAGCTTAGTGGGCTTTTGCCTATTAACTGTCCTTTGTAGTATTGATGTATCTTTGAAAAATAAATTACCAGCACTGTAATTTTGTACATCCTCATTAAATATTATATTGCATAAAGTAATATATTTTCTATACTCAGGCTTATTTTTATCTAACAGGTTAAGCTGCTAAGTTTTCTATTGTTTGTTTGTATTTTCAAATTTGGTTTTCTGTTTCTTTAAAAGTACAGAAGATAATTTCACCAAACTTTGTACATTCTATTTTTACATAAAAATGCAGCTTTGTATCTCTCTCCCTTGCTGGAAGTGAATATACTTTTATTTGTGTATAAACTACAGATTGGATTTAGCTCAGACTTAGTATTTCATACATCTTCATCGTCCTACACTATTCTGTGAATGTATTATAAAATTTACACAGCAGTTTAATTTTTTCTCTGCTATGAGTACATACAGTGCCTCAACATGACCTTGAGGCAGGGTAGGTGAGTAAGGGAAGTACCTCTCTCCTGCTCACTGACCACCGTTACTGTGCAGTAAAAGTGGTTGCTTTCCCACAGTTCTGTTGAAATTAAGAGCACCAGTTAGACATGACATGACAGCTTTCGCACATGTGACTGGCTCTGATAGTACGTGTAATTCCTGTGATGAGTGTGGAATAAAATGAGCTATGTGGATGCATAGGAGTGAACTTGCACTTTGGTCTTCTGCTGAGATGTGACCCATGTGGCAAGGGATTGGGAGTAAGTGTAGCATAAGGCTGATCCAGGTTATTTCATAGATTTGGTAGGCTGCATATAAACACTTGTGGAGAGGTGGGAAGTGTTGTGGAAAGAATGTTCATTTCATATTACACTGTAAGTTAGTCAGAACCCTAGCAGTGGATGTGATCAAGTTGTTCCCCAAAGAACTGGAACTGTGTACCAATTTTGCTGTGTCTTCTGCGCAGTCTTACATATTATGGGTCTGGTCATCAGCCAGTGGCACTCTCCTCCACATCCCCATTTTGATCCTGCTGCCCTGGCCTCAATATCTTCTAACCAGCCCCTGTCTCGCACCCACTTCCAGTCCCCCACCTCCATGGCTTCAGACTCCAGTCCATTAATACACCATTATCTCTTTTCTCAAAGCAATCTCCCTCTTCCTTTCTTCTCTTGACCAACTCACGCCTCCCCCCCCCCCCCACCCCCCAACCTTCCCACTTCCCATGCCACCCCTCTAATTCATCATGTACCACAAGCAACCATAGTGAGTGGATAGTTTTACTACTTCCAATATTTATAGTCCTCTCAGGACTTCCTCCTTTCAGATAAAGAGCACCGGGTTGATTAGATGTCTTTTACAATTCCAAGGATACTATGTGAGTAGGCATTCCATAATACAGGGTGTATAAGATGTCGCAATAATCCCTGTTACGTCGAAAACCCTGCAGGAATGGGAAAACCTTGAAATTGGCCACCTTTAATCTAAGTCCTTTTTTATGGAAAAGAGGTCGTGTGATCGGATAACATCTGCATTTTCTGACTGGTTCAGTCCTTGTAAACAGATTTGAAGTAGCAGTTGTGGTTCAAAAGTTGCAACACTTTTTTTGTTGCAGGTAACTGCAGATGGCTTTGGCCAAGGAGGAGAGAACTGATGTCATTTTGATGTCTGGAGAACAGAGTTTTCATTTCATAGCGGCAGATTTTAACAACCTGCACCCAGAAAGACCTCCAATTTCACACAACACTGCCAGGTGCTTAATATCAGAATTCCGGGAAAGGGAGACTCTAGCCGACTAGGCAGCGAGTGGCTTTCCAAAAAATGCTACTGATGAGACAATCTCAACAATGGTTTTGGTGCCCTTCATGAAGAGCCCACACTTCAGCACACAATGTTTGTCAGCAGAATATGGAATCAGGCAGTCACTGATCATACATTCTTATGAGTGGAACCCATTCAAGATTCAGCTACTCCAGCACCTAGCAGAGAATGACCCATTTTCATTGACAAGAACCTAAATACTCAACGCTACCTGGAAATGCTGCAAGGAGTGGCATTGCCCTTACTTCTGAATAAAGATGGCAGCTTTCCATCTTACTGCCAACAGGATGAGGCTTCACCACATGGAACAGTTGTTTGTCAGTGGTTAGATGGTCAATTTTCTGGTCATTGGGTTGGCAGATGTGGTTCTGTGGATGGGCACACAGATCACCTGATTTCACATCAATTGACTTTTATCTGTGGGGTTGAATAAAGCAGCTTGTATATGCAGAGAAAATAAGAAACAGACAATATCTCAAGCAAAGCGAAGAAGAAGCGCATGCCAGCATTTCTGCGAAAAACCCTCTGTGAGTGCATGATGATTGCATTGAGCACCTTCAAATTTGCTTTTACTGAGAGGGACATCATGTTGAACACATTAATGAGTGTCCTTTATGGAGAACAGTCTAGCCTGTAATTCCAGCCAAAATGTGTAGTAACTTTTGAACCATAACTGCTACTTCGGATATGTTTGCAGGACAACTTTTCAGAAAACACTGATGTCATTTGATATATCACATGACACCCTTTCCAAAAAAAAAAAAAAAAAACACCACTTAGATTAAAGATGGTGCCTATGTTCAGTACATCCCGTAAAAGATAGACCACATCACCCATTTCTTACTAGATATTAGGGTTTCACAATTTCTGCAGGATTTTTGACATAACATGGTGTACTGCGACATTTGACTCATCCTGTACAGCTTGTGATAGTGTTTTAAAAGAAATTTCATTGAGAGTACAGCCAACTTTGTTTTCAGAAGCCACCATTTAGTCTCATTTGAAACATACGTAATACACTCCTGGAAATGGAAAGAAGAACACATTGACACCGGTGTGTCAGACCCACCATACTTGCTCCGGACACTGCGAGAGGGCTGTACAAGCAATGATCACACGCACGGCACAGCGGACACACCAGGAACCGCGGTGTTGGCCGTCGAATGGCGCAGCTGCGCAGCATTTGTGCACCGCCGCCGTCAGTGTCAGCCAGTTTGCCGTGGCATACGGAGCTCCATCGCAGTCTTTAACACTGGTAGCATGCCGCGACAGCGTGGACGTGAACCGTGTGTGCAGTTGACGGACTTTGAGCGAGGGCGTATAGTGGGCATGCGGGAGGCCGGGTGGATGTACCGCCAAATTGCTCAACACGTGGGGCATGAGGTCTCCACAGTACATCGATGTTGTCACCAGTGGTCGGCAGAAGGTGCACGTGCCCGTCGACCTGGGACCGGACCGCAGCGACGCACGGATGCACGCCAAGACCGTAGGATCCTACGCAGTGCTGTAGGGGACCGCACCGCCACTTCCCAGCAAATTAGGGACACTGTTGCTCCTGGGGTATCGGCGAGGACCATTCGCAACCGTCTCCATGAAGCTGGGCTACGGTCCCGCACACCGTTAGGCCGTCTTCCGCTCACGCCCCAACATCGTGCAGCCCGCCTCCAGTGGTGTCAGGACAGGCGTGAATGGAGGGACGAATGGAGATGTGTCGTCTTCAGCGATGAGAGTCGCTTCTGCCTTGGTGCCAATGATGGTCGTATGCACGTTTGGCGCCGTGCAGGTGAGCGCCACAATCAGGACTGCATACGACCGAGGCACACAGGGCCAACACCCGGCATCATGGTGTGGGGCGATCTCGTACACTGGCCGTACACCTCTGGTGATCGTCGAGGGGACACTGAATAGTGCACGGTACATCCAAACCGTCATCGAACCCATCGTTCTACCATTCCTAGACTGGCAAGGGAACTTGCTGTTCCAACAGGACAATGCACGTCTGCAGGTATCCCATGCCACCCAACGTGCTCTAGAAGGTGTAAGTCAACTACCCTGGCCAGCAAGATCTCCGGATCTGTCCCCCATTGAGCATGTTTGGGACTGGATGAAGCGTCGTCTCACGCGGTCTGCACGTCCAGCACGAACGCTGGTCCAACTGAGGCGCCAGGTGGAAATGGCATGGCAAGCCGTTCCACAGGACTACATCCAGCATCTCTACGATCGTCTCCATGGGAGAATAGCAGCCTGCATTGCTGCGAAAGGTGGATATACACTGTACTAGTGCCGACATTGTGCATGCTCTGTTGCCTGTGTCTATGTGCCTGTGGTTCTGTCAGTGTGATCATGTGATGTATCTGACCCCAGGAATGTGTCAATAAAGTTTCCCCTTCCTGGGACAATGAATTCACGGTGTTCTTATTTCAATTTCCAGGAGTGTAAATTAAAAAAATTTACAGCACACCAAGTAATAGGATTTCCACGTTACGTCTTCCCCCTCCACCTTTTCTTTTGTTCTTTTTCCCTCCATGTTGTTCCCTTGCATTGGGTTTTATGGCTATTAAACACTTCCTGTGGAGGAGATTAACTAACTGTTCCTGTAAGGTCGGAGTTATTACAGTCTAAAATTATGAAGTTTAGAGCTATTAACAACTATGGAAAGGGTAGATTCTACTCCTTGTAAAGAGGACACATTTAGTTGTAGACAAGTACAACAAAAAAGACTGCTACAAATTAATCTTTCGGCCAAAGCCTTCATCAGAAAAGAAAAATACGTACACATGTGGCTGTTCTCTCAAGCTGCTCAGGCAGGCTGGCCTGAGATACTACTCGTGTGTGTGAGGTATGCTTACTTGCGTGACTGCATGTGTGTGTTCCTTTTCTGATGAAGGCTTTGGTTGAAAATGTAATGTGTCACAGTCTCTTCGTTGTACCTATCTGCAGCTTAACATGTCATCTTTACCATGAATAGCAATCTACCCCATCCATGATTGTTGATATTCCAACCTAGACTTTCCATTGTTTGAAGTATAGAGATCAATTAACAACTGATATTAATCGGTAATTATTTCTGATGTGCACTAAACACAAGGAAAATTGCAGTGTGTGTGTGTGTGTGTGTGTGTGTGTGTGTGTGTGTGTGTGCCATTAAGTTTTAATGGAGTGTTAGTTGCCGCCGCAGCACACAACTGTTAAAAATTGCTGTAATCTGTATCAATATTTCTACCTTGCTATTGCTGGTAGTGCTTATAAAGACTACAATAAACTTGCAACTGTATAGAAAGCTGCTGTTTCTTTTGCAACTGTAAACTGCAGTATTTAACACTAAATAAGTATGCTGACATCATCAAAGAATAACAATTGCATACAAGATAGCAGCCCTGTTTACCTTTAACGTAGTTAGTTGTCATGCCATAAATAGGAGTTGTTAATTTAAAGGGCTAATAAAATACACTTTGAAGGCCGTTCTGAAGCTGTAAAGATTCCAAACTTCTTGTTTTGTGTGGGCCTGCAGTTTAAGATCTTAGCATCAGAATGCAAAACTAACAAGGTCCTTTTGGAAAACGAAATATTTTGCATTGGTTGGATGATGATAATGATGTCTAGGTTAATGAAACATAACATTACACATTTTCAAATTTTATTATATAATTGAATATTCACATTAAAGTTGAAGAAACTGATGTTCAAGCATGTAGACATTCCACACTAACTCAAAAAGATAAACAGCTCGTTTGCGCATCAGCTTTTTTGGTAACATTCAATTGTGTATGGTGCATCAAAGGTTTCAGCACACTACAAAAGGATCTGCCATACGACCCATTTAGTAACTTTTTAGCCATGTGCATGCTATTTTGAATCATGACACAAAGCCAATGATTTTCTGAATTTTTTGTATCGTTCTGTTGTTACCATACGAAATCTGGTCAGAACATTAGACAAACAGACAAAATCTAGAAGGAAAAGTATGTTGTAAGGGTGAAACTTGCTGCTACAGCAGGCTTCTGTGTGTGTGTGTGTGTGTGTGTGTGTGTGTGTGTGTGTGTGTGTGTGTGTGTGTGTGTGTTTTCTCTCAATAGAAAAAGAGCAAGAGTTCAAAAGCTAGTGTTAACTGTTTCCTATTACATGATTCTGTGCATGGCGCACCAATCCTCTACAATGAAGTGTTTGCTTTTTCTCCTATTTTAAGGATCTTTCCATGGAGGACTTTGCATTATTGCTATAAATCTACAAGGAAGTTGTTTTTGTGCTTTGAGTTACAGTTATGTTAATTGTTATGTATTTAAAATTAACATATATTATTAGTTATAAATGCTGTTGCTGCTGCTGCTGCCTTCTGTCGCGGTCTGGTTTCGTGCAGCTCTCCATGTTATCTATGCTTAATGCAGTCAAGCCTTAGTGTCCCTCTATAATTTTTATCCTGAAAATTTCCTTCCATCAGCAAATTAAACATTACTCGATGCCTCAAGCTGTGTCCTGTCTACCTGGCCATTTTCTTGTGAAGTTCTGCCATGAAGGTCTTTTCTTCCAGTTCAATTCAGCACCTATCCATCTGTTATCTGATCTACACCTTTGCTCTTCAGGCTGCTGCTGTAACAGCAAGTTTCAAAAGCTTCTGTTCTCAATTTGCTTGTACTGCTTATCATACACATTTCATTTTAGTATATGGCTATGTGTCTTGCACATAATCTAAGGACGGATTTTGTACCACTAGAAGTTTATTTTCATTGTTAACAAATTCCTCGTTATCAGAAATGCTTTTCTTGTTACTGACAGTCTGCATTTTATGCCTTATTTACTTTGCCAATCACAGCTATTTTCTTACTAATTGTAAGAGAGCAAAATTGTGGTATCCCCTTGTTGCCACATCTACTGCACGGAAGCCACACTAGCTTCGAACACAACAAGACATAGACCGCTGGCATATCTTGTTAAAATTAAACTCAACTGTGCTGGTGCCTGGCGGCATGGGTCAAGCTTCCAGGCATCGACACGATCAAGCAGTGATGGCAGTATCGCAGCGAGTTCAGTACGCACTGTCCACGAACAATGCCACCTAGCAACCTAGCTGTAGTAATCCTGGAGCAGAGGGCTCTCTTCCTCATTCTGATACTGTTCATTCGTTTGCTCACTTGACTCCACTCTCAGGACATTTGTTACTTGTTTGGACTCGGCTTAGCTATTTACATGGCCTCTGTATGGAACTTACGATCAGTGTTTTGATTAAAGTGATTTTGTTATTCCATGCATACTTACTTGTGTGCCTCACTGCACAAAACTATATTACAAATTTTGGTGTCTAATTTCACAATCTTAATTCCATCAGTTTAATTGAACTACTCCATTAGTCTAATTTTACTTTTGTTGGTGTTCATCTTATAACCTCTTTTTGAGAGGCTATCCATTTCATTTAACTGACCTTTCACATCCTTTACCTTCTCTGAAAGAGTTACAATGTCATCAACAAACCGTAAAGAACATTAGAGTTATAATGCTTTTAGGAAGCAGCACTTAATTTTTACATTGTTTATCCAGTGTCAAAGATTATCTGCTTTCAAATTGAGATAGAGCTTTTCAGATAAGACACTTCTTCTCACTTCCTGTATTGAGCTTCAGTGACGTCATTGGTGACAAATGTGAGTGAAAAGTTTGTAAACAATGTGATTCATGTAAGCTACATTTCCCTGTATAACAACAGATTCTACTCAAAGTGGTATCATTGCCAACTATTGCAGATCAGCATTCATCTATAGTGGTTCTAGTGAGATTGTGACTTGGCTAAGGTGACATAAAATCCCTAGAATGTGGCAGAGAAATTCTAAACAATATCCTTAGTTAAGATATTCCATTCCACTGAAAGTATATGGAGGCTTGAATGGTGAAGGTGTTCTGGCAGATTGCATACAAGTATGTCATACTGTTTTACTTTGTCAGAGAGTTTAATAAAAACATAAACTATAATCTGGAATGAAAGGTTCATTCTGTAAGACCTATTTGTAGTTATTTCTGTAGACACCACGCCCGAGATGACTAGTTAGTATCTTTCTGTACTGGCAGAAACAAATGTACAGGGTGGTCCATTGATCGTAACTGGGCCAAATAAGTGTCAAATGAAAAAACTGCAAAGAACGAAACTTATCTAGCTTGAAGGGGGAAACAAGATGGCGCTATGGTTGAAGCGCTAGATGGCGCTGCCATAGGTCAAACAGATATCAACTGTGATTTTTAAAAATAGGAACCCCCATTATTTATTACATATTCGTGTAGTACATAAAGAAATATGAATGTTTTAGTTCGACCACTTTTTTCGCTTTGTGATAGATGGTGCTGTAATAGTCACAAACATATGGCTCAGAATTTTAGGTGAACAGTTGGTAACAGGTAGGTTTCTAAAATTAAAATACAGAACGTAATTACGTTTGAACTTTTTATTTCAGTTGTTCCAATGTGATACATGTACCTTTGTGAACTTATCATTTCTGAGAATGCATGCTGTTACAGCTTGATTACCTGTAAATACCACATTAATCCAATAAATGCTCAAAATGATGTCTGTCAACCTCAATGCATTTGGCAATATGTGTAATGACATTCCTCTCAACAGTGAGTATCTTGCCTTCCGTAATGTTCCCACATGCATTGACAATGCGCTGAAGCATGTTGTCAGGCGTTGTCAGTGGATCACGATAGCAAATATCCTTCAACCTTCCCCACAGAAAGAAATCAGGGGACATCAGATCTGGTGAACGTGCGGGCCATGGTATGGTGCTTCGACGACCAGTCCATCTGTCATGAAATATGCTATTCAGTACCACTTCAACTGCACGCGAGCTATGTGCCAGACACCCATCATGTTGGAAGTACATCGCCATTCTGTCATGCAGTGAAACATCTTATAGTAACATCAGTAGAACATTATGTAGGAGATCAGCATACATTGCACCATTTAGATTGCCATCGATATAATGGGGGCCAGTTATCCTTCCTCCCATAATCCCGCACCATACATTAACCCGCCAAGATCGCTGATGTTCCGCTTGTCGCAGCCATCATGGATTTTCTGTTGTCCAGTGTTCTATATTATGCTGGTTTACATTACCGCTGTTGGTAAATGACACTTCATCGCTAAATAGAACGCATGCAAAAAATCTGTCATCGTCCTGTAATTTCTCTTGTGCCCAGTGGCAGAACTGTACACAACATTCAAAGTTGATGTCATGCAATTCCTGGTGCATAGAAATATGGTACAGGTGTAGTCGATGTTGATGTAGCATTCTCAACACCGACATTTTTCTGAGATTCTCAATTCTCATGCAATTTGTCTGCTACTGTTGTGTGGATTAGCCGCGACAGCAGGTAAAACACCTACTTCGGCATCCTCATTTGTTGCAGGTCGTGGTTGATGTTTCACTTGTGGCTGAACACTTCGTGTTTTCTTAAATAGCGTAACTATCCAGCGAACGGTCTGGACAATTGGATGATGTCATCCAGGATACTGAGCAGCATACATAGCACACGTCAGTTGGGTATTTTGATCACAATAGCCATACATCAACACGATATCGACCTTCTCCGCAATTGGGAAACAGTCCATTTTAACACAGGTATCACGAAACAAATACCGTCCACACTGGTGGAATGTTATGTGATACCATGTACTTGTACATTTGTGACTATTACAGCACTATCTATCACAAAGCGAAAAATATGATGGTCCAACTAAAACATTCATATTTCTTTATGTACTACATGAATATGTTCCTATTTTAAAAAACGCAGTTGATTTATGTTTGACCTATGGCAGCGCCATCTAGCGGGCCAACCATAGCGCCATCTGGTTTCCCCCTTCAAGCTAGATAAGTTTCATTCTTTGTAGTTTTTTCATTTGGTGCTTATTACATGAAATATTTGGTCCGGTCGCTACAATGGACCACCCTGTATAGTGACAATTTTAACTTGTAATTACTAATCTGTGTGGTGACCATCAGTCTTATTGCATGCATTTCAACAAATTCAATTGGCAGAACTGAACTTTGGATTAAAAATCCTTTGATCACATCACTGGAACACATTTTTTTTATAACAGAACTATAATTGCTGCTCCATCAATACCCTTGTTCTTCAAAGTGGGCATTTTGCATGAAAGTAAACAGGTGTGTGTTGAAACTTTTTCACATGACCCAAACCACTTTCTCAAATCATGCAAACAATTATTTGTGTAGAATCTTGGCCAGCTCTGCGTGGCTTGAAAAGCCTATTTTCTCATAATTTCCTCTCCATTGTGATAAATTTCTTCCAGTGAAGGTGAAACCAGTTAAAAAACAATTTTCTTTGCATTTGTCAGTTTTCTGGACTTAAATCCATGTCTGCAAGTTCCTGTTACAAATAATGTTCCACCTTCAACAACCAGTCATGAACCAAAAATAGTAACAAACTGCTCTGTGGGCACATCATAGATGATTGTGTGTTGTTTTTAAGTATGTTTCCGCACCTATCAAGACAGCAGTTTCCAAACACGTCTCACACATTGCTCAATCAAGACTGTATCATCTTTGGTTCCATATGTCAAAATAGTCAGTTTCGGATTCTCTACCATCACTATTATTTTGACCATAAAGGGTTGTACAGTGCTATCAACATCAACTACATGACTTAATAACCACTTGGCAGTGGCCAGAGTACTTAACTTGAAAGCTCTGCTACATGGCTATTAGCTAGAGAGAATTTTATTAAGGAAGAATCCTGAACACTAAGTTATGTTGTCAACCAACCTAATGATGGGTGAAGTAATAATAGTAAGTGTGTATAGTTTATTGGGTGGCATATGCGTCTTTTCGATAGTATCATTTGAGTTAAGTTAGAAACATTCCAGTGGCAAGGAATTCCTGCTAGATCGTAATCTGAAAAAAGATGTGAACTGTTTTTGTATCAAGCAGTTTAATTTTCGTGCCTCAAATCTGGGAGATCCCCAATGGCAGCAGCAGTGTGTCATTGTATAGATTCTACTTGTTATGTTTTAGTAGCTCAGAAATGTACTAAATTCTTGACAAGACCAAAACTAATGGTAACAAAGTGGCTAGAACATTTTAAAGCCTCTGGTATTGTTTTAAATTAAAGCTCATTAATTTCAGAATGTCAAGTCAAATACCTTTTAACCGTCTAAATTTCCAAATTGTTATTTTATTAGGCTTCCAGTTTTGGCAATATATTACACCACCTTCAGCTCCCCCGACTGACATGTAGGAAGATTTCCATCTCTGGTCCTGTCACAATAGAGGCCAGCATTCAATAACTGGTATCTGTAGATTTTTGAGACAGCGATCAGCTCAAACATCACCTGTCAACAGGTACCGCAGTTATCTCTGAAAAATGGACATACAGAGGCTCATTAATTTGCTTATTAGTGCACTTGATGTAAGGCAGTTGCAAATAACTGAGCCACGTATTGGCCAGATTGGTTGTCAGTAGAATGTGATTAGACTTTCAGTAGAAGTAGGTCATTACGTAATAAGTATAAGAAAGTTCAAAATTTTATTTTGACCAAGGGCTCTGACTTGCATCCTCTCCTGTTAGTGACAACACTCTTCCAACCATACATGCTTTGAATATAGCTCAAAGCTTCCATCTTTTCTTATTAATACAGCAGCCTCCTTCCACATATTGCTGGCATAACATGCTTAGGTGGTAGGCTTAGTCATGAAATGGCTTAACCACAGTATCACGGCAATCTTTAGCAAGAGAGATGTACTGGTGGTTTGAAGCTTTTTGTACGATATTGAAGCATGCTTGCCTGATTCAGTTGGTACAGCAAACCACATGAATACCAAAGATCAGTGTTTTGTTTCCTATCTGACATATAGTTTCAGTATTGCAAAAGATTCACATCTGTACATATTCTGGTGTAAGATGAAGTTTAATTTTTAGAAACAATCCGTAGGTGATAGTCTTTTTCCTTTGGGTGTGTTACTTCAGCAGAATATGGGGAAAAACTTCTAGAATTAGTGGAAAGGTGTGACAGATTAAAACTTTTCAGTGAAGTTTTGAACATTCATGATGACAAAGATGGTAGTGGTGTTGACAACCTCAAGACCTGTTCTAACACATATTAATCTGTCAACAAAGTGCATATGACTACAGTTTGCTACAGAATTGGTTGAATTCTGTTTAAAAATCTAATTTAAATTTGGTACTCTGGCTAGTTTTGCCTGTGAGGAATGGAAGCGACTTCCTGTCACTTCTTCATTTGCAACTCATTTCAGAATGAAACATAGCATAATGTTGTATTCACTTTCTTCCATGAAAGCAGGAAAGTCCCTTTTGACTACTTTATTACCTTTTTTCCTGTGAAAATCACAAATGGTACTGCTTCCATTTCAGAAGAATGTATTTATGAACGTATTATAAACCAGAATGTGTAGCATCCTTTTTAAATAAAAAAAGAAGCGACTTAGTTTTCTTCTTTGGTTGTCCCCATGATGCCCTTACTAAAAGAAATTGTGATTGAATTTATCTGTCATATCTACTGCCTCTACAACTTTGCTTCCGCTATTTTTTCGCGAAGTTCAAGGCTCTATTGCGAAAAACTTACAAAAAATTTACGATTCAAAGTATTGCTCATCATTGGTCACTGCTTTCTCCTAGCTTTAGGGCAGCATACGAATCCCACAGTGTATAAACTGGGCATCTTTTGAGGGAAGCCACGAATCGATCCAATTTTACACTTGTTCATGTGCCCGCAAGTGCTAGTTAGCTAGGTCGTGTGTCATAGACTGAGAAAGGTGGCAGTCAGAGGTAGGAATGTCTGGAGAATACAGGCAGGTGGGGTAGAACTTCCCATTTCGACGTTTCCAGGTATTCTTTGACGGTATTTTCGACATGGGGTCCTGCAGTGTCATGCTTTAAAATCATTTTTTCATGTCTATCACTGTAGTGTAGCCGTTAGTCTTTCAGTTCTTGGCTCAAACACATCAATTGCTTTCGATAACGATCTCCTGTGATTGTTCCCATCCGTTGCAGTAGCATCAAAAGCTTTCTCTCTTTCACAACCATGCCGGTCTTCAACATCAAAATGACCATTCTTGAAGCATGGAAACAATTTCCTGTGAAGTTCTGTCACTAACAGGTGTCTCATCATAGGTCTTACCCAGCTTTTTATGAGCGTCAGCTGCAGATTACTTCATATCAAAGCAGAAAATTAAAACCTCCGGCAGATGACAATAACTGGGCTCATAAGGTGACGTATTCAGTCGAGAATAACTTAATGATACAATAAAAAATAGACTGATATTTTGATGGCATTATGTTCTCAAATGGCTAAGCTTACTGTATGACACTTATGACAAATTACTTGCACCATTACTTTCCACTACTGCCGTTTATTGCAAAACGGTGGAAGCAAAGTTGTAGACCTAATATTTGGTACAATCATTTCAAACAGTTCATCACTGATAGGATACAATACTGCAAATTCGTGGTCCATCAGTAGTTTACATTGGCCACTGGGCACAACACAGCTTGTATCTGATACACATGGTAACACTGAAAAGTAGTTAGTACTCTAACTAAAGAGACCACTTGTTACCAGGCAGCCCCATGGATCTAAAGTCACTACATTTCTCACACCAAGTGAACACAGAGGTGGAGCTTCACAGTGTGGTGCCATGGTGCAGAACATAAGGACATGGCATATTAGACAAAGGAGCCTCAGGGAAGTGGAAGTTAATTTATGCCGTGGACAAAGACTCACAAGCAATAGTTATTGTTTTCACCACTCAGCTTGGAGAAGCATGGTCTGTGACCCACAGGCAACTATATAGGACAATTAGAGCAGCTCAAGGTGGTGCTTTTATTGGAAACAGAAGATTGGAAACCATACAAAAACTGCTTTCATGAAGCGAGAATTTAAAACAAAAACAAAAAAACTTCTAAACTCGTAACAGTAACATATTGTTTAAACTGCTATATCATATTGTTAACATTTGTAGTCAGTTGTAGCACTTGTTAAAAATAACGAAAATATTTTAAGTAGAAAAATATTTAGTTGCAGATGGCTTTGCCTTCTTTGGCACTTAAATTAATTGATGAAGCACTACCAGTCGTTGTTGCTCACGGAGGTTGTTATGACCAAGCCAGGGGTCTTCTGCTACATGCCAAATGTAAAATAGCTTCAGCAGCCTCAAAGCCTCCTAGTGCACGGGAAGCTATCCTTAACAATGCATTACAACAGCTACATAAAGCACAAAATGGATTTTTCAAAATAGAAGCATACTCACGGATGAAGGATGTTGTATATCTGAAAGTAAGCTGTATATTCTCACTATCATGAGTATAATTTCTTGCAATACTTAAGTTTCATCTCTCATTGTTTTCTTGTTTCCAGGCCTTGCTGTATAATGAACTAGGTTATGTTTCTGAAAGAAAAAAGTGTGCTCTCCAGTTCAGACAGCTGGATGAACAGTATCCAACAAAAGTTGCTACAACATTGTTAACAAGACTGTAGTAGTTGTTATAAAATGTGGAGTGATAGAGATATACAGTGCCAACTTGGGAAATATAATGAAAAAAAAGCACACTAGCAGGATCAGTTGTGGAAAGTGTAACATATTTTCTTCCCATCTTTGCACTACTCATCTTCCTTTTATGCACTACGTTGTTACATAGAAACGTTTTTAACGTAAATATGTCACTTTACAAGTGTGTAAATGTATGTAAATGAGACACATCATTGAATGTATTGTTATATTGGTGCCTTAACTTTGCTAAACAAATATGACTGTCATTATATGAAAACTATGTAAGTAAGTATTAGAATTTATGGTTTGTGAAGTAGAGATCATAATGATGAAACAGAGATGGCTTGTAAAATTTGTTTCTTACAGAAGTTCATAAGTCCTGGTAATCTTTTAAATTCATTCAGTTCTCTCTCTCTCTCTCTCTATCTCTCTCTCTCTCTCTCTCTCTCTCTCTCTCTCTGTCTGTCTGTCTGTCTCTGTGTGTGTGTGAGTTGAAGTGCATAGAGATCAATTATTCATCAGTAAAACTATGCATACTACTGTGTATCATTGATAATGTACGCCTTACACATGAAATAAAAACAAACCTGGGATAGAACTGAGCAGGATAGAACAAAATTTTGAGAGCGAAGACTAAAGTGAGTATTACTGTTGTCAACAGCAAGGTACCGTGAGTGAATAGAATAAGTTTGTTTCCAAACAACACAAAGTGTACATCATTGCATTTGCACGGTTGCACAGGTATTTTCAGTGCAGTGTAGATACAACAATATAAATCAAGGTAAGAAAGCTCTCATAATGCCATAGCTCTGTAATGAGCCACCAGAGACCACAGGCCCTTGTAGTAAAATACTCAGAAAATACCTCTGAACAAACTCCAAAATTTTGATAGTGGAGTTTAAAATTGCAAAGTTTGTGTTTACCCTGCTTACACCCATTGTGCATATGAAGTGAAAATGTGATTTATGTGAGAGCGCTTCAGCGGTGTGTGCTGTATCTCCAACAGTGAAAGCACAATGTGGTTTGTGTTGACTGTTCAGTCTATAAAGATGCCTCGTAGAACCATTTCAAACCTAGCCCATGCACTCATTGCCACTTAATGGCAAAAGAAGCTTGTCAGTATAGGAAGTTGGTCACTGAATCTGCATACTTTACAGCAATGAAATTTGAACCTTAAGCCACAATTGATAGAGAAAAAATACCAAAGGTCTGGTTAGTACTGATCAACTGCAGACAACAGTATCAGCTCGATGATCACAACCCGTAAACTGTGGCTTGTAAGTACCCCAAGCAGAATGTAACATGTTGTGTACTGCTCTTTTCTCAGACAATTGTATGGCTGTTTTGACCAAGACAGTATGCAACCGTTTCCACACAATCAATTTGACTTCCAGCTGTTCATTATAAAAACCAGTACGACCCCCCCCCCTCCCTCCCTCCCAAACCTGTGGTGCGTGAAAGAGGAACACAAGTGAACACTTGTAAGGATTCCTTTCTGCCCCACCAGCGAGTGCAGGATTGTTGTAGCGGTGAACTTCTCACGAAAGTATTCCCATGGATCAGGAGGTCAGTCACTCCTGTTCTGGGCTTGTGAGGATCCTATATCATCACATGTCAAGGTTTTTTTTGCTATTATCAGTAACATTTCAGGGTAAATTTATCAGTCTGGTTGGTTGCAGTGACTACGTTATAGCTACCTCTGGTTATGTTGATGTAGGACTTCAAAGTAATCGCTACCCGCTGAAAATGTTTTGAATAAACTCTGATTGTTGTGGCTGAGTGTTTGCTCTTAGTTTGGTGGTAGGCAGCTGGCTGTCTGCGGTTGAATTGTAAAGTTGTAAATGAACATCTGAACTGAATGGTCAGCCTGAGACTATGCTTAAGTCGATATTGATATTACTAATTTATTTATATTATGATTATTTGGTCTGGTTTTGTTCTGGTTTGGGTTTCAGTGCGAAAAGATCAGTGTTGTATGGTGGCATACAGAATATTTATAAATTTTGCACATTTCAAAGTATTTGCTTTGAGTTGTGCTTTCAACAATAAATCATATTGGTCATGATCTGCTAACAACAACTGTTATTCATTGTACCTGACATTATCTGCTCCATAAATCGTCAGTCTTTGGATTATATGTGTCAAAGTTAATTTAGTTGAGAGAGGCGGCAGCATCATGGTAATTTAGCAAGCACCCAACGCCCTTGTTATGTACGGAAATGGGTTACAGGGATGTTGGATCCTGCAATAATCTTCGGATTCTGGAACCTGTCTGCCAGTGCCAGTGTGAGTGAATTTGGCATTTTCTGTGGTGCCTCAATTTTCAAGCAACACTGAACAAGTAAAGAAATAGACACAGTGAATAGTTACTTTGATTATAAATTGCACGTAGTGCAATATATATTTAAATAACAATGGTAATTCAAACAGAATAATTTTATTAATTGAGAAGACACTGTTAATCAGGAGAGTGTTGCTGCGGACTTCATAAGTGAAATGGAACTATTTAACGGAATTCAAAATGTAGGTGCAGCAGATAGTGGCCGCTTGCAAGTATATATTCTGGGTGTTCATCAATTTTTAGAGTCAGAAAAACTTGAAGAGTGTGAAGTTAATAGCATCTGCTGTATAACAGTCATGCTTATCAATAAGTTTATACAACTACAGCCACTGCCAATAAAAATAGCAACAGTTAATAATAATAATAAGAGGCATAAATTATCTGACAAAAGAAAGAATTGTTTTTGTGGAATTTTATACACAATTAAGTACAGTTTAAGACAATAACAAAATAATATGTTAGCTTTCCCATGCCTCTATTTCCCATTTTTTTGCAATTTCATGCTTTTCCATTTTTTTCAGCAACTGTACAAATCCTTAAAAAATGTATTAGTTCACGTATTTACGTCTGGGCTGAAAAATTTGATATTCTTACACTGCATCCACACAACAACTTGTGCTAAATTTACGCTTCCTTGTTAAATGTTCAAGTCCTTTGTCTCTTGTGGGCAAGTGCTCTACCGACTGAGCTACCTAACTATGATGCGTGGCCCATTTTCATAGCTTTACTTTTCTGTTAGCATTTAAAGTAGATTCAACATGGTTCATGTTTACACTGCACACGAAAGCTGATTCCTGCACAGTAAAGAATCAACTTCAAACACAAAATGCCATTCGTGGAAATGATTAATTCAAGTAGTAATGTTTATCAACAAGATCACTTGACTAGAATGCAAATGAGCTGCCGAGATCCATAAGAGGCTAAAGCACACCGCCATCGATCCCTCATTTAAGTGAATATCAGAGAATCTAGTGATACAGTTTGTCGTGGATTTTCATATATACTATGTGGGCCACCAGCACAGATGAATCTAACTCACCATAAGATCAACAGATTTCAGAAGCATAAATAAATGCTGCAGTCTCACAATCAACGGTGACATGCTTTAGGCCCCTACAATTCTCACAAGGGAAACTCCCCATCGCACCCCCCTCAAATTTACCAGTAAGAGGGCCCAGTGGGCAGCCTGTCAAAAACTGATCTCAGAGTAAGCATGAAAACAGGAAGAAGATGTACTGAACTGTGGAAATTAAAAAAGCAAAATAGAAAGAAAATAGCAAAATAGAAACAGTAAATGATCCAATCTCTACAAATGCAACATTGAACGCAGCTGTTGTAACATTGTTCACACCCATTTATCTGTTTTCATTTCTGTGAGATGTCTATGTGCTATTTCACCTGCTCTCACTACTAATACATTTACTTCTGACGTAGTGTATTCTTATCACATGACTCATATTCTATAACCAATGTATAGCATGACAGTTGCCAAGACTACAGAAAAAGAGCAAACATTTCAATGATCGGATAGGCGGTTGATGAAAAAAAAATTAAAAATTTCCATGAGGGAATTTTGAACACTGCTCCACTGCTTTGCAGTCCAACACAGTGGTCAATTAACCATGACACCGTGGCTATCCTAATGTGCTCAGTGTTATACTTCTTAAGCTTGGACCATCACTGTTTCTATTGTGCTTCTTTTTTTCCCACATTCCAGTAGACCTCCTTCCTGTTTTCATGCTTGATCTGTGTTCAGTTTTTGATGGGCTGTCCACTGGACCATCTTAACACTAAATCTGAGAAAGGTGCAATAAAGAGTTTCCCTTGTCAGTACCTCAAATGGATTACTGTATGATAAACTTCATAACTTAATATTCTAAAACTCATCCAGAAACCTACAAAATATGTTTCATGGGAGTACAACTTAAACATTTACTGATGTCCAAACTGATTTTACAACAGTTCACAGTGAGTGAATTAACATATCTGAGGAGTGTGTTATCATATAGCAGGATTTATGCCAAGCGAATGGGGTAAAAGTCTGCCACAGTGTGCTACCACATGGTGGTACTGTCATAAACTTCTAGTTGAGTGGCAAGGGCTAGCTGTGCGCATCGTGAACCATGCACATTGTTTATCAAATCCATATGTATTTGGCCCGTAAGGCAGTTGTATCACACAAGTTGCACATGGGCAAAAGCTCCTTAAAACATGCACAACTGAAGGTGTGTTAGCAACCCTGATGCCAAGTTTCACAGGGTCTAGAAGAGCAGTAGCACAGTACATATAAATGCCATATCCTTCAAATTGCAGCATCTATGTTACGTTTCTTCCCCCCCCCCCCCTCCCCCCAAAGAAAATTAACCAATAAATCCACAAGGTGGCAAAAGTTAGGGTGTTCACATACTTTTGTGCTCTTGCACAGCAGCCACCACTGGCAGCAGAAAATGAGAACTCAAATTTGAATATAAACATTGAACCACATGAGACAGTGATAGATAACAATTGTGTTGATGCTATAGGGAAAGAGGATGTACTAATGAACTTTTTAAAAAAGCAATGCAGATATTGAAAAGTTAAATAATAATAATCAAAATAATAATTTGAACAAAAAAACTTAATGACAGTACACAGGATTTTGGCAAAAGTCTCAACAATACTATCAAAAAAACTCCCTGTTACTAAACAAGAAGTAAACACAAATCTTAACCAAAAAACTCACTGAACATCATCCAGAATTGGACAAAATGTTTGATCAAAAGGTAGTAAATCTTTGTAATGACCTGCAGAGTCAGTTCAGTAATTTTGTGCTGGAATGCAGTAAACTGCTTGACGAGAAACAATCTGAGTTCATGTGCAAGGTCATAACGCATTGTCAGCAAATAGGAGCAGATGTAGCTAAAATACAAACACAAGTAAACTCACAGCAGGAAACAGTTAAACAAGTTACACTGGACAGTGAAGTAACAAATAATGAGGTAGTTCATGCTAAAAGTGTGTGTGATGAAAATAAAAAATCAGTTATTAAAGTAGTGTTGGGGTACGACAATAATGTTCGGATTTGGAATCAAAAGTGCAGGAACTGGAAGAGACGGCAAGGAATGTTGAAGTATCCAATACACCAGTTGACAAATGTCATCTGACAGGAAGTAGGAACACTAATGCAGGAAAATTGTTGTATGGGTTGAAACTTTCTAGCAGATTAAAACTATGTGCCAGTCCGAGACACAAACTCAGGGCCCTTGAAGATTATGGGCAAGTGCTCTATCAACTGAGCTACCCAAGCACAACTCATGACCCACCCTCACAGCTTTACTTCTGCCAGTACCTCATCTCCTACCTTGCAAACTTCACAGAAGTTCTCCTGTGATACTTGTAAGACTAGCACTCTTGGAAGAAACAATAGGGAGACATGACTAGCCACAGCCTGGGGGCAGGAGAAATTTCTTGAAGTTGGGAAGGTATGAGATTAGGTACTTGCAGACTGGCGGAAGTAAAGTTGTCAGGATGGGTCATTAGTTGTGCTTGGGTAACTCGATCAGTAGAGCACTTGCCTGCAAAAGGCAATGGTACTGGGTTTGAGTTTTGGTCTGGCACATAGCTTGAATCTGCTAGAAAGTTTCATATCAGTGCTCACTCTGCTGCAGAATGAAAAATTCGTTGTGGTACAGATTATATTACAAATATAGTCAGTAACATGTTGGTCAAGGACTGTTTAAGGAATTTGATCCACACAAACAATCACATTCCGTGGATTTAAGGAAACAAGCTAAAGTTGTGTTTGTATGACCTCACAATGAATCAGAAAAATTGATATTGTGTGAGACACAAGAGTGTTGGTACTAGGACATAGGGAAACCATGTGTGTGATAAGTGCTCTGAATTTGTAGACTTTGAAATGCATACACACATACTAGTTGTGTGAGAAACTTCAGAGTATCAAAGAAAAATTGTTTTCAATACACAATTACAATCACCACAAAGGGTCAATGCTTAACTTTCTTCAGAAACACTGGGAACGTAATAATTGTCTGGACGACCCTATTAGCGACAGTGATTAATCATAATTTTGATAATGTGTTCACCATCGAAAGTAAGAAAACAGCATTGCAAACATTTGACAATTTTGATGAGCTATAAATAGTTGTAGATCATTTAGAGGAGATTGGCAATGAAGGAACATCTGTTGGATTGGAACAAAATACAACATGTCACAATCAACATTATCATTGGCGCAACACACTGCAGCAACATAATTTTGGACACTTGCAATGGAATCAATGAAGTGACAGTCAACAGTGGTATAATGAGATGCGAAGAGTTGAATCTCAAAGTTATGTGCATACCAATGACCAGATTCAAAACAATGCGAAGAGGGAAAATGATGTTCGTAGGCATAAACAGCAGGTGGTACACAATGGAAGAGTTCTCAATTGTTCTCTACTTGAAGATCTGGGTGACAGGTGCCAATGACGTGTGCAGTCACTGGTAAACTAAAATTAGTTTCGGTTGAGACCTGCTCCAGAACATGTAAACACTTTAATGGGCCAGGTGTAAAAATACAAATGATTAGGTGTTAAAATGAAGACATTAAAGCTGAAGTACTGAGAGACGATTTGAAAGTTAAAGATGAGACGTTGAATCCAGTGATTGAAGTCAATCCAGTCAGTCAGATCATTGCAGCAGTTTTAGATGCTGGAAGTGTAACTACAGCAATCTACAAGAGTTTATACGAACAGCTTCATGAAATAGAAGAGGTACTAGTTTTCCCAGGCAATAATGTGTAAATATTTACTGCAACTGGGTGTAGGAGATCATGCAGTTACTGGTCAGGCACTCATTACAAGCAAACTTTTAGATAGATATTTTGATGTGATTCTGTTGATTCTTGATTCTTTGACTGTGGACTGGATTTTGGGAACAACTGGCTGTCAGAAAGGTGATGTAGTATGGATTGTGGAAGAGGATGTTTAGGTGTTTGTGATCAGTGTGTAGAACTGGCAGTTAATTTTATTGGAGAAAAGGAAGGCACGTCAGTAGGGTTAAGAATTAGAATTATCAAGAGAAGGATAGCCAGTGGAATTAAACTGCTAGTACATATAAAGTACAGTGTATCCACAGAAAAAAGATAGGAAGTTTGGGAAGTTGTCAAAAATTCAAGAAAAAATGATGATTTGAGTAATTTGCCCTCCTTGCTATAGAGAAGAATTGTGAAGAGATTTATATATGCATGCTGAAGTATTTTCAAATAAACCTGGGCTAATGAAGGGATGTGAATGTTGTTTAAAATTAAATCATTTTGAGTATCACTAACTAGAAGAGAAGCTCTAGGACAGCAGATTAAATGTATGATAAATCATGAGATGACTGAGAGATTAGATAGCGAGTACTGCAGTCCGATACATCCAATAATTACAAAGGACAGATTGGTCAGACTTGGTTTGGACACTTGAACTACCAGTCACATTATTCTGTCCCAGTGGGGTCAGGCTGAAAATATCTGAGAAATTTTGCAAAAATTTGCCGGTACGTGTTACCTTAGTAGCTTGGATATGACAGGTAGTTATTGGCAGTTGGAGCTGGAAGAGGGAATCCAGAAGTTTACTGTGTTTTTGCAGAAATAACATTGTTACCATTTCAGATGAATGCCATTCAGTTTAAACATTTCACCAGCAGCATTTGTTAGAGCTTTGGATTAGATTCTTGGCGGAGAACTTTTACAGGATGTGGTAGTGTACATCGGTGATGTTTGATTGTGTCTGTGCAGTTATGCTGCATGGTGGGTAGCCTACCAAGCCTACAACTGCCTGTGAGCAAGCTGTTGGGCATCTGTCAGTGCTTGCATCCTATGGGGCAGTGTTGGAACAGCCTACCCTATGTAATTCAAGTATGCAGAATTATCTGGCCATCCCTTGTCATGGTTTCT
This sequence comes from Schistocerca gregaria, assembly GCF_023897955.1. NCBI lineage: Eukaryota > Metazoa > Arthropoda > Insecta > Orthoptera > Acrididae > Schistocerca > Schistocerca gregaria. Next base: position 499,450,863 of record NC_064923.1, read on the forward strand.
TTTATCTGGGAGAAATGCGTTCTTGAAAGTGGCACAGCATGGCTAGATAAAAGATCGTGAAAGGGAAATCAGGACCAACTACACCTCTGAAATGTCACACAAGGATGCATATCTTATATTTTAACCATAGACATTAACAATATTTCTGTAATTGCGCCAGCTAATACTTTCCCTGCAGATAAATGTATGATAAAAATCATACTGCAAACTGAAGCACGATTCATCTGAGGAACACAGTCATTCCTGGCCAATCTAAATTTTGCTTCACAATAAATGGGTCCACTCTTCCACAGCTCAAAGCCATCTTAATTGTGAAATCATATTTATTACAGTAGAACCCCTCTCATCTGCCCTGGGCTGGTCCACCACTCAAGTTGATATGACGTGCTCAAGCCGAACGTGCCCCAACTTGTAGCGATGACTCACTAACAATTGCAGCATTGTTTACTGTGTTGTTACTGCTTGTGCATTTTAATGCTGTGCCATGTCTCATGTCATTTCTGTCATTATACGTGTTTTTTGTAGAGTACTGCTCTGTTAAATTTGTAGTGCTTACTGTTTGGTGGTTTTATAACATTGTTGTTCTGTGTTCATTGCAGTACTGTATGTATTTGTTGTACATTATGTGTACTGTACAGTTTTGTGCGTCAGCATGTTAGGAGTGAAATGTAAACACATTAATCCTTCATTAAATGAAAAATTTGCAGTTCTGCGAAGACTGGACAGAAGGGAATCACTCCGAAAGATTTCCAAAAAAACTCAATGTAGCCTTACGACAATAAAGGATTGGAGAAGAAATCGGAAAGACATTGAATCATGTACAGTGATGATAGGTGGTGAAAACGCTCTTAAGAATTGCAAAACATTGAAAAAGCCTAAACTCAAAATGCTCAACAATGTATTGTGGATGTGGTTCCACCAAGAAACAAGGAAAGAACCATGATATCTGGGCCCACTGTAAAAGAAAAGACAACAGCTTTGAACAAAAGACTAAGTCAGAAGTAAGTTCGCAGCTGTTGTAGGCTGTATTAATCGCTGGAAAATCCATCGCGGTGTCCAGTTTGGTTCAATTTCTGGTGAAAAAATATCTGCTGTGCCAAGGCAGCTAAGGAATTTCCTATGAAGTTTCATGAAATTGTCAAAGAAAATGAGATGTTACCTTGCGAAGTCCACAACATAGACGAGACAGGCCAAACTATGAAATGCTGCCACAGAAAACACTCACTGTTTCAAATGAAACAGTGGCAGGAACAAAGCTTACAACAGATAGCTAATTGCTACTATTTGCAAGAATGCTGATGGTACACACAAGCTTCTCCTGTTCATTTTTGGCAAATTTAGGGCATTCAAAAACATTACTAACTTATCTTCCTTGCTGGTTTATTACAGCAATGAAAAATAGTCTTTTATGGAGTGCAATCTTTTTGTATCTTGATTTTTCGACAAGTTCATTCCATCTGTTGAGGGACGGAAAAAAACAGTTTTAAAACAAAAAAGCTCCCTGTTCATGCTCTATTGCTGTTGGATAACACACCATCACATCCATCTTAGGAGGATATAGTGAAAAGGGACAAAAAAGCTATCTTCCTTCCACCAAATGTTACATCAGCTATCCACCAATGTACCAGATCATGACAGAAAGGCAGTATCTCAGAAACTGCATCAGCTCAATTTTAGAAAAGTCCCAAGAAGGTTGTAGCATACTTGAAGCTATGAAATCCCTCAATGTCAAAGCTGCTATCTGTATGATTACTGAGTCATGGGAGGAACTAAAACCTGACACGCTGCAAAATCTTGACATAAGCTTTGGCCAGAAGTTATTAATGAAAGTGACCAGATCAAAGGTGAGCAAAACGATGACGCACAGGATATAATTAAAGGTCTACAAACTGTACAGCTGAATGTCCCTACCATTGAAGTTGAGGAGTGGATTGCCTAATGCGAGAAAGACTGTGAAACCAGTAAAGAGCTCAATGACAATCAGATTATTGACACTCTTTTGGAAAAAAATTGTTAAGAAACTACATGAGGACTCCGATTGATGATGACAGACCATCTACGCGGATTTCACATACCAATGCCAAGAATGCTTTTGATAATGCTGCTCAGTACATTGAGCCAAACTCAACCGCAACACCTGTGGACATTTTTTGGGTCAAGAAATGGAGGAACACTTTTTCACCATTATACCATACTACTGCAATATTTATCCAACTATTACCACACTGTGCCACATCAACTTTCGTAAAGGTAAAATTCAGTACACAACCACAAAACATGGAGAGGGGCTGCAACGTAAATCTAGCTGCAGCACCACTAACTGTAGTAATCACCAAATCGTTGATAGCTTTGTAAACAGTCGTACAGGAATGTCTTCTAAATCTCCTGTAATGCAGCATCTTGTGTGAGCGATCTCAGTGCTGTTGCACGAGTGGCTGAACGAAGACTGACGGTTTCTTAACAAAATCATTACTTATATATGCAAAAACGTTGCCTCTTGAGGCCCTGGTTCTCTATGTACACTGCGCAATCAATGTGTGATGTCATCTCCAAGCACAAAATATTCTACATGCTGCAAAAGTGCGAGTGACTCGGCAAGAGGAAGACTAGTGGCCGAGTCGCGCATCCGAGTGGTGGTTATATAATCACTGCGAATACAGAGGTCAGATGAGTTCAGAGGTGGTTTATTTTCATTCTGTACTGCACTGTAATGTAATGTAATTTTCATTCTTTACTTTCTGATAATCTGACCCATACCACAATCACAAAGGTGAGAGATTACAGGGGTTGTAGTGCACAAGGTATTACAAGATGTGAGCAATAGGAAATTACTTTGTCTGTCCAGAGTTGCTCACAGATGGTCTAGTCCTCAACATGTCCTAACAGTTTTGTTTTCTGGCTAATAATTTACTTTAAGCCCTACAACTGATGTGTGTGTAAATTTTAAAAGCATTTGCTTGATACTTTCAAAGGAATAGAAGCAACGTGATCCAGTCAGACAGCTTCGAACTCCTGGCTCACAAAATGTATAACATAGTTTGAAACAGGTTGTTATTTGTTTATGTGTATTAAGGAACAAGGCAAATTATTGCGCAAAGGATCTTCGGTACTTGCTACTGGTTGGGAAACTTTCATTGACAAATCTGCAGTTTCCTGGAACTTCTTAGCAGCCAGATATCTGTCATTCACAGGCTACACTTAGACCTCTCAGTTCTTGCACCCAGTGAGTGCTTTCAGCTCTCTGTGAACTTGTGCAACTATCACACATTGTATGTGTGTCTGTTCATAAATCATAAGATTATGAGAAAATTATTCAGTATGAAATTTCTTGAAAGACTACATTTCTCCCAAGATCTTGTGTTCAGTGGAATAACTCTTGGATAATTTCAAGTAGGCAAGCCATTGTTAATTCAAGGAATTATCCAATTTAAAATGGTTATGGAGCCAAAATTGTCTAATAATTTTAATCTGGATGGAAACTGCAATCACCAACCAAACTGGTTGCATGGGCTAGTGTTGAATGTGCATTGAACCATAAAGTGATTCTGGAGCATATGATTTTTTAAATATTTTTTCCTTCCATAAAGTCAATTTTTTGTAAAAGAAATCTGTTCAACATAATAAGCACTCGTTGCATTTTTATTTCACTAACTGTTAATATAAATACTTCATTTCTTTATCAGACACTAACAGTTTGTATATTACAAGGCATGTTCAGAAAGTATTTATCAATTTGGAAAAAGCTCAAAAAGTTTCTTTTTACAAGAAAGAGCTTTTATTGGACTATTTTTCTGCATAGTTTCAACCATTGTCCAGACATTTGTCACCAGTGAAGACAGCCACTGTTGAACACTGGTTTCTTTTTATTTTTTACATCATTACTGCTTTCAAAGTTGCACATCTCAAATATTAAACTTAACACAACATATCAAAGATGGATATGAGAAACGGCTCATTACAGGTGCTGTCTTTATCAACCATCAGCTCCTTCTGAATCAAGTTTATGATATAACTAAAGACTTCACACTCCTGTGCAATATTAGAAAACTTCTCCAGAACCGCAGATTTTTTTGTGGAATTTTAGGGTAAGAAAAGTAGAGGAAGAACTCAGAAAAATGGGCTACCACAAGGCAGCGTGCTTGCGCCGCTATTATTCAACATCTGTACCACCAATCAACCTATCCCTGAAGGAACTCTTAAGCTTTATTTATGCTGATGACTGCACTATCACTACTCAGGCTGACTGTTTTGAGACTGTAGGAGCTATGCTATCAAAATATTTGGAAGAATTCACTGTTTACTATCATGGGAATTACTTGAAACCTAATCCTGCCAAGACTCAGACCTGCACTTTCCAACTGGAGAATAAACAGGCAAATAGATCCTTAAATATATCCTGGGAAGGCATTGTACTCTAACATAATTCTACTCTCAAATATCTTGGAGTAACTCTGGCTTGCGCGCTAACATGTAAAAAGCTTTGCCTAAACACGAACAGAAAGTGGCAGCCAGAAGTAACATAGTGCAAAAATTGACAGGTAAATCATGGGGTGCTTATCGATGCACTGTGCACTCAAGCACACTTGCTCTATGTTATTCCACTGCTGAATACGCATGTTCGGTATGGTTCAAGTCCAGTCATGCCTGGAACGTAGATGTGGCTCTAAATGAGTCTTGCCTGATTATCACGGTTTGCTTAAGACCTATTCCTGTGAACAAACTCCACTGCCTCGCTGGCATAGCTCCTCGAGAAATCAGACGTGAGGTAGCTGCGAGATATGAGGAAAGTAAGGCCACAACGAAGGAAGCACATCCACTATATGGTCGTCAGCCCACACACTGTAGGCTGAAATCAAGAAAGAGCTTCCTGAGAACTACTGAGGCTATCATCGAGAATCCGTGTATGGCAAGGACCTTGCAACAGTGGGAGAAATGTCAATATTTGGAAGAATGGATGGCTCCAAAGGAAGAACTTACCCCTGGACATTTGCAGAAGTGGTCAACATGGAGGTCTCTGATTAAATTACGATCAAACACAATGAGATGCAAGACCAATCTGCGGACTTGGGGTTTCTCTGTGGACTCAGTTATTTGCCAGTGTGGCGTTGAGCAGACTAACAATCATTTCCTTCAGTGTTCTTCATCACCAACCCTATGAGAGCAACACCAAATGCGCGCACACACACACACACACACACACACACACACACACACACACACACACACGATATTTCTGTACTTTTTACGCAATAAAAAAAGTGCCTTCCTCCAAAACTACACTGAAAGTTGTAATACAAGACAGTGGTAGTCAGAAGGTGTCAGATCAGGGCTGCATGGCTGGTGATTGAGCTGCTCCCACCTGAATTGTTGAATAAGATTTAGAGTGACAAGCACAATGGGGATGAGCATTGTTATGAAGGATACATGCCTTGACTGAGCATTCCACACCTTCAATTTTGAACTGTGTGCCAAAGTTCTTTCAGTGTTTCCCAGTACCGTACTGCATTGACAGTTTCACCTATGGGAAAGAACTCAACAAGTGGGAAGTCCTGTGTGTCCCAGAACACACTGCAAATAATTTTTTTGTGCTGACAACATTTTTAATTTTTGTTGTTTGGGAAATCTTGCGAACCTCCAGTACATTGGCTGTTGGTTTGACATAATAAAAACACATTTTTTATCATCAGTCACAATTCTGATTAAGAATTCATGAATTCATCTTTCTCATCACTGTATCTGGCAAGAAATGTTAAAGCAATGCCAAGTCGCTTCATTCTGTAAGCATTTTTGGAACCCAATGGGAATATAATTTGTGAAAATTGCTTGCAATTTGTTGCAATCTTTTGCCCAACAGTTTTTGAAATTTATAGACTCATCACAGAGCGCTGTTATTGTGAATTTCTCATTCACCTTCTCAACATTATCACTGAGAACAGAAAGCTGCCCATTCCGTGCTCTGTCATTTACAATGGTTCGTCTATCATTGAACTGTCTCGCCCACTTTCTCGCCATTCCATCAGTCATTACAGTTTCACCATAAATCTCTAAGTTGATGATTATTTCAGCTGGCATTCTTTGCATTCAAAATTCTTATAACAGAATACAATTCAGTCGTCAGGCTCACAGATTGTCAAACATTTTGAATGATTGCTAACAAATGTTAAGCACGACACACACTAGCTCTAATGACACCAGTGGAAAGTCAGTGAACCAGAGAGACAAGTGTGAATGTGCAGAACAGCAATGCTAGCCTTGTAGTAGCAGTAGAATGAAACGGTATTTACTTTCCAGACATGCGTCTTACAATAAACCTGAAGTACATATTCCATAGTAACAACTTATTTTTTAACTTACAGATTCTGTATTTCACAAGATGTTGGATGGAACCTGGGTTAAAAATAGGATGCACGAGACTGCTACACCAAGTACAACAAATGAATTTTCAGCACTGGCAGCCCTACATCAAATGAATAGACCTATATATACTAATTACTGTATTCAAAAAATTATATTTTTACCTGACCAGGTTCGTCATATCCATAGCACACATCCACCACTGACCCAAATTACGCCAGATACTTTCCACTGATTTTCTCAAAAACTACATTACTGAGGCAAAACCCAAAGCAGGTGTGTTGTCTTTTCTCTCGATGACTAACATTAGTGCACAATTTCACAAGATTCTGTGATTGTGGTGGTCCCTCCAAGTGAGATTTCTGAGGACTTTCTGTACAGAAGGCCTCAACAGGAGATACCTGCTGGCCATTACAGAGGGGGAGAAAGAAGCTGGGACAATGTTCCTGAGAGAGAATTTAACTAATGAACATGGGTTGAAACACATTCAGGAGTTCACGCTCAGCTCGAAGGTGATGCAGGATTTTATGTCCTCCATTTCTTGGCAGACAGGTGGCGGCTGCATACAGGAGTGAAACGACGACGGGATCAAGCTGAGATTTTTCAGGTCTCTGTGGTTGGAGATAGTACAGAATGACTCTGCTGTTGCACTAAGGATATCAGTATAGTGGTGGTACAGAAATGATACTGAGCTGACTTACTAGTTTATTTTTATTGCTTCTTCACGTGTTTGCCTTGAATATGCAGATCACAGACCCTGGTTTATAATTTCTTATATCTTCACTAAGTACACGAAGTAATTTTGGAACTACAGGTCGAAACTGTCGAAGTGTCAACATCTATTGCTCTAATCAAATACTTAGGTTAAAGTACTTTTCACTGTGAAGTTGAATATAGACATAGTTAGATGTAGAAAAATATATGATGGAAGGCAATAACACCAAACCAGATGCACACACAGGCAAACTTTGCCTATCTTTCTTAGTGTACAACCGTAACTGAAGATAATGATTTGCTGTCGGCTCTTGGTCATCCGAGGTAACTTGGTTTGGAACACTGGTGCTGACTGCAACACTCAAACTCTACCTTGTTGGCATGGCACATGATTCGGTCACTCTTTACCTCCAATTCACAATCAGTGAGTGTGAAATCAGCAGTTTCTCGATGTGGGTGACCTCTTAATAGACTGATGAAAGCAGCTTGTGTTGTATGACTACCTCAGTTAGAAGGCTTACAGCTAATATTCATACTTACACAAACTCTCTTTTTTCTGGCAACCCTTCACAATTTGGTCATTAAAACTGTGACAAGCAGTGCAGCCAAAGGTGAGGATACTTGTTAAGGGTTCCAAGCTACCACATGCCCACAGGTGGGACCAGTGGCATAATTGCTACTTTTATTTCACCCCCTCCTCCACACTTACAAACACCTACCCACCTTTCTGTAAACCCATTTCTGTTTTAAGCATTTTCACAGAGTGATCTGGGAAATTTTTTCCTTTGGGTCCTAGGCCCTACAATGAATAAAATTGTAAGTTTTCTGCTCAGTTTGTGTAAAAAATGAAAGCCATGAACAAAAGGTTGATAAGTTTATTAGACATGAACAGTGACAGAATTTTCTCACTTAACCAGAGTCCAAACAAGGACACAACTTTAATCTAACAGATACTGAACCAACAAGCTTCACACTGCATTTGTCCACGCAAAATATTGCAGTAGACCTTTTATGAGTTTCCTACTAAACCTCTCAAAGTAATCCTCTACATTCCTTACATAAAATTGTGGCATATTTCCATTTTTCCATGTGAGTTAGTGTTCTGCCCTAATAATCTCAAGGGTAGTGGTATGTTAAATTAACCTTCACTTTATTGGTGCACTCATATGAAGTAATTTAAATTTCTACAGTAGAATCATCAATCTGCCCACTATGCCATAACTAGTGTGTGCCAATGCAGTTTTATTTGCCATACAATTATGTGCAATGTATTTTTCTTATTAATACTTGGAAAGTTGTGGTGGAACCAGTGATCTCCATACTAACTGGATGTACATCTGCTGTCTTTGACCATAGAGTGCTTATCCGTGCCGTCTCAGGTTTGTTTGTTTATTTTGTCCGCCCTCTTTTAGTTAGGCAAAAAGTTTCTCTTGGTGTTAATGAAGTGTATGTTGTGAGTGTAAAATGGTTATTTTGTGCTCCGCATACAACTGTATGATCCGGTGGAACAAGGAAAGTAATTTAACTTTCCACAGGTAATAATTGAATGTCGAGAAATGACAATCTCGTAAATATCTTGGTCGTTGCCTTACATGATACAATGTATCTTCTGTTTTTGACAGGTTTCCTCTGCAAAAAGGCGATTTGCTGAGACAGTGGGTCATTACCACTAAACGCAAAGGTTTCATGCCCACAAGGGCTAGTTTCTTGTGTGGAGATCACTTCTTGGAAAAACATTTAGTAAGGCCTGGTACTTCGAGAAGGCATCTCAAGCCTGATGCAGTGCCATCACAGTTTGCGTTTCTGATGCATTTAATGCCCAAGGAAAAGCAACCAAGGTGACAGATTAGAATAACAACTGAACAGCCTACTGCAGAAACTCATTATATTGAACAGGTTAGTCACTTCACATAAACATTTTTGTTTTCAAACAAACATGTTTTCTCATTAGTACTTGCCAAAGTTTGTTTCATGCCTGTACTACTTGTATTCTATTCTTGTTTCAGTTTTCTCAGAGTTGTGAAACATCGAAGTAATGTGGAACTCAAACACAAATAGAAATAATTGACAAGGCCACTGACACATGCAGTTTTTTACCATATGTTGTGGAGGCACTGAGAAGGAAAAATCAAGAGCCTGCAGGAAAAAATTAGGAGAAGAGAGAAGAAAAACTATTCAATGAAAGACATCGCAAGTGCTTGGAAAGAGAAGGGTCATCTAACAGAGAAGCTGCATGAATTCCTGAATCAACTAACAGGGACTCAGGTGGAATTAGTGTGCAATTTGTTAAATAATAATGTGTCATCCAAGAGAAACAGGTACAAAACAGATATTAAAATGTTTGCAATGACAGTGTACTTTTACTCTCCTAAGGCTATGAATATTTACAGGCATTAATGCGTCTGTCTCACAAATCACTGATTTCTCGTTGGGCAGAGACTGAATTGTGATCCTGGCTTTTTAAGTGATGTGTTCAGGTACTTTGAGTTTGACCAGGAAACTAAGAGGTATACAAGTTTTGTAGATTTTGGAGGAGAAGTTGAACAATCAAAAAGAAGTGAAAGAAGCTTCAGAGGCAGTTTTTATGCTTGTGTCCATAAAAGGTAAATTTAAGTGTCCTGTAGTGTATTTTTTAGTGAATGGCTTTGATGGTAGTGTGCAAGTTAATAAACTCTGCTCTGGAGAGGCTAAGCAATTCAGGCAACAGAATCTGGGCAGTCACTTGTGATGGCACAAGGACGAATATAAGTACTCTTCATTCATTGGGATGCAGTATTAATTTCCATCAAAAAGTTTTTTTCTTCTCAGTTCCTTCACCCAGTTTCAAACCACAATGTTTACTGCATTTTGGATATGTGTCATTTAGTAAAACTTGCTCGAAATGCATTAGCAGAAGTAAGTGTTATAGAGTCTACCAATGGCCAGGTTAAGTGGCAGTACTTAAAAGAACCAAACGAGTTGCAAATTGAGGAAGGCATGACATTTGCTAACAAGTTGTCAGGACAACATATTAAGTATGTTAATAAAAAGATGAATGTCAGCTTAGCAGTTCAAACTCTCAGTTCTAGTGTTGCAGATACTATAGATTTTTTGAGAAGAGCTGGCAATCCCAGATTCCGTGGTAGTAACGCAACAGTGTTTTTGAGATTTATAGACAGAATTTTTGATGTCTAACTACAGAAATCCTCTAGCTTCAGGATATACAGCCAGTAATCAGGCATATTGACTTGATATTTTTCATCAGACAGAATCTTATATAAGAAGTTTAAAAGTAAATGGTGTTTCTCTCATGCAGCACCCAAGAAATACTTTTGCCTTTGGCATAATTTTGAACATGCATTCAATTAAAGCTATTGCACTGAAAATAATGACTAGGGAAAATTCTCCTCTGCAATATTTATTGACATATAAGTTTTCCCAAGATCATATTGAACTCTTCTCATGTGTGAGATCTAGGAGGAGGTTGGAATAACAACCCAAATTCATACCAGGTGAAGTGTGCTATGCGCAAGTTACTTTTAGGCACTAATGTTAGCATTGTTGGAGGAAACTGCAAATTTTAACATGTGTTTAATGGTACCTGTAGGACTGCATGATTTCCGATCACAAAAGTGTCCTCTTGTAGATGAAGTAGAAAAATGGTGCTCACTTACTGAAGTAGGTACTGTTTTCCACATACAAGCAGAACATTTTGTACTACATTTCAGGGTATGTTGCCCTCAATTTCAAAACAAGTTACAGGTAAGGACTGCCTCTACATTCTTAGGTCACCCGTTGTTTGTAGTGACGCAACATATGCACTTCTTAGTACTGCAGAAAAGAGCTCATTCACAAAATTTGTAAGCGGAGGCAAGCTTATTGAAACAAATAATGCTGTATGCTCTGTGATGGAGCACTCAGAAAAATTGTGGTGACATGAGGCAAAAGCACTTAATTAGTAAGATAGTCATGTATTTGTGAACTATTCATACCCTAAACTTAACCACGACTTCCATAATGAATGCAGAATTGAGGATTTTCATGAGGCAGCTTGTACGTAAGATTTGCATCCAGGTATGTTTTATATGGGAAAAGGTTTTCAGTTGAGAAAATAGGTCACAATACAACTAGTGTAAGACAAAAACTCAGTAAGATTATTTTTCAGTAATGTGTGGTGTTGTGCCTGTAACATTGCAGCAGTGATTAAAAATGTATGGAAATGACAAAAATAAATTTCACATTTCGTGTTTCAATGTGTGTTCTCATTTCAATACCCTTGTTCATGCTTAGTGTTTACAGTATTCATCATTTTACAAATGATAAAGTACATAGACATATGAAGGTGTTCCTTGGGACATTACAATCAGGATAACTAATGGTATCTTTGTACCAATTGCTATTCTTGTTTCAAATGGCTGGTGTTCCACCTGTTTGTATTATTTTGTACCAAATGTAATGTTTTTATTACCCCTCTGATTCATTCAAATGTCTTCCCACCTCCCTAAAAGCTCTTAGGATTGGGATTTTTCTTTAATTGCTTTGACTGAAGTAAGCTTCTGACAGTGATTTAAGTTGAACACTGACAGGTTGATAAAATATTTTGATATTTCAAAGTAAATGTGGAAACTGAATAAGTAAAAACAGTGTTGATTAACACCTGATTTCCTTTTGTTGGGATGTAAATTTATTCAGAACATTAGATATGGTAATACTATTTTTAAGACTAAAGTTACCCAGAATGATTGTAATTTTGTACCAGTATTAAAATTGAAATTTTACTCCAAGAGCATCTCTAGTACATATTTCCTAATTGCCAAGCACACCTTAGCAATATGAGTGAAATTTTGGTGTCTGTTGTGATGTAGACTGTGTGTGCAGTACTTTCAAAAAGACAGAAAAAAGTGGTGCAAAGTTACCCAGATTGACTGAACTGTTTATCAGAGTGTATACGACCCGGGAGATCCAGAAAACCCCCAGAAATTTTTTAGAATTCCGGGAACTTTTCCTTGTTTTAGTTACCAGGTAAATTTGTGTGATTTTGACTGGTAAGAACCAATACTCTAACGAAGGATATTACTATATCCCACTTCTGTGGAATAATGCTGCAGGAAGGGAGAAGAAAAAAAAAACCGCTCACACTTAAGTCGCAAAGGAAATGCGCCATATACAACAACAAAACACAGTGCTCACACAAGCGACTGCCAACCAGAGTGTGTCAAAGGCTTTAGTAATAATATGCAATGCTTCCTAACAACAAATAGGCTCCGATGAGCATGACGGTTTACATTTTATTCATTTGAGCAGTTGGCGGCGGGCTCACGCATTCACAGTTGAGTCGCCTATGAGATCCAGGGCTGATGCACAGAGCAGTCTTGAGTTTTAGTGGGGAGGTGGGTAGTCTCCACGTGACCTGTGTTTACGTTTAGTGATTTTGCTGTTTCCTCTTCGTTTATTGCTCACATTAAATGAAAAAACGGATTTCTGTGGCTGGGAGCTACCAAATTAATTAAAATTCGTTTGCATAATTATGGAAGGCAAAAATATGTTAGTTTCAGGTTTTATTTCCATCTTTGTGAACAATGAAGTTATTTTTGTCGGTTTGCTAAAGAGATTTGGCTTTTATTAATATTTTGCACTGATGCAGTCAATTTATTTGAAATGAAGTGTTTAATTTCACACTGTTTGCTAGTTTCAAATGTTCACTTCATTTCAAGTGCACTTTCTCCATCTTCTAGCTCGTATGGCATTATGCCATACTAAAGAACCAAACATGAATAATACAGTACTGGTACTCAAGAAAATTTACATCCGAATCTTGACATACAATTGTGCACTTTAAGCCGAATTATGAATTTTAGTATAGTTCATGAAATTCCGATGCTCCTGAAGTATCCTTTGATGTCTTGTTTCTTTTATGACATAATGCAAGGTCTTCTAATATTTTACACGTACGAACATGCGGGCTTCCTGCGTCATCTTAGCTACGGAGGCACAGCGACGCCTGTTATCTGGTGCTCTCTGGCAACTGCTGAAACGCACCAATTTCAACAGGTCACGGAAAAATATTGCGAATGGTGGTTTGAAAAGTGTTACTTTCAAAGTAAATTCCTTTTACGCAAGATGACCTATGTGCGAGAATGTGCGATGAATTTCTTAAACCACGGAGCGTTTGACTCATTTAAAAATCAACTCTGAGGATGAGCCCAGAAGATCAGACTTTACTTCGTTATTAAAAATGTTACTGGCACATTTGTGTGATGTATCTTAAAAGGGTAACACATGCAAAATGATCAGCATTATATGTGGAAGCTTAGCTTCTCTTGTAGCTTATTAATCTTCGAGACCAATATTTGTGAATGCTTTGTTTTTCTTCTTGCAAAACTATGTATATTAATTTAAACCATTAACTTCTTTTTGTCACTATTCGAGAGTGATCTTGCTATTGGTTGACTACCCTACGCGTCATGTGCTGTCATCACCTGCCGAGGTCACGTGACATGAGCTATGACTGGCTTACAAAAGCACGTCACAATCTCGATTTCGTTGCTTCAGGAAGTAACATGCAGTGTTTGGTGGAATTCGAATTTATACCTCCATAAAACTAAGAAACGCAGCGTACATGTTGCTGCACATCAAAGATCTTCCCAAAACGTGTTTCCCCCCCCCCCCCCCCTGGGTTTCGTTTCCTAAAGAGCCGGCAAATTCTACATCTGTGTAGGAAACCATAAACATTCTAAGGAGTGATAAGTTTTACAGTGACGAGGAAAAGTACAGTGCACCTCCGCCCGGGAGAAAGTGCACCTCCGCCCGGGAGAAAGTGCACCTCCGCCCGGGAGAAAGTGCACCTCCGCCCGGGAGAAAGTGCACCTCCGCCCGGGAGAAAGTGCACCTCCGCCCGGGAGAAAGTGCACCTCCGCCCGGGAGAAAGTGCACCTCCGCCCGGGAGAAAGTGCACCTCCGCCCGGGAGAAAGTGCACCTCCGCCCGGGAGAAAGTGCACCTCCGCCCGGGAGAAAGTGCACCTCCGCCCGGGAGAAAGTGCACCTCCGCCCGGGAGAAAGTGCACCTCCGCCCGGGAGAAAGTGCACCTCCGCCCGGGAGAAAGTGCACCTCCGCCCGGGAGAAAGTGCACCTCCGCCCGGGAGAAAGTGCACCTCCGCCCGGGAGAAAGTGCACCTCCGCCCGGGAGAAAGTGCACCTCCGCCCGGGAGAAAGTGCACCTCCGCCCGGGAGAAAGTGCACCTCCGCCCGGGAGAAAGTGCACCTCCGCCCGGGAGAAAGTGCACCTCCGCCCGGGAGAAAGTGCACCTCCGCCCGGGAGAAAGTGCACCTCCGCCCGGGAGAAAGTGCACCTCCGCCCGGGAGAAAGTGTATTTTCAACCAGGAAAAATTCGGGAAATTTTTTTCCTTTTCCGCGTATACACCCTGTTTATATACGTTAGTTCTCAGTTAAATTTGCACTTTAAACTAGCTGATTTCATTGCAATTTCCATGTTGGTACATGTGAATTAGTTCAGTAAAAGAAGAGAAGAATTTTCATGTCAGTGTCACACGTAATTTTGGTTGTTTCATACAGTGCCTAACAATAATTAGCATATTGTTGTGGCTATCCAAATTCACATTTAAATAAACCCCATTACTTTTTTTGCCGACACCAAAGATGTCGCCACTGATAAATGCATTACATATGTGAATAAAACTGTTCCTTACGCCCAGAAAAAATATTGTTTTGCTTTTAGGTACTTTATGTTTACGATATTACATGATACTTGTGTTCATGAACGTAAAACAAAATTGGTAGTTCGTTGCTTTAATGTTAAACTGTCGTCGTTGTCAGTCCTGAAGCTGTTTTGATGCAGCTCTCCATGCTACTCTGTCCTGTGCAAGCTGCTTCATCTCCCAGTACCTATTGCAACCTACATCCTTCTGAATCTGCTTAGTGTATTCATCTCTTGGTCTCCCTCTACGATTTTTACCCTCCACGCTGTCCTCCAATGCCAAATTTGTGATCTCTTGATGCCTCAAAACATGTCCTACCAACCGATCTCCCTTATTGTCAAATTGTGCCACAAACTTCTCTTCTCCCCAATCCTATTCAATACTTCCTCATTAGTTATGTGATCTATCCACCTTATCTTCAGCATTATTCTGTAACACCACATTTAGAAAGCTTCTATTCTCTTCTTGTCCAAACTATTTATCGTCCATGTTTCACTTCCATACAAGGCTACACTCCATACAAATACTTTCAGAAACGACTTCCTGACACTTAAATCGATACTTAGTGTTAACAAATTTCTCTTCTTCAGAAACGCTTTCCTTGCTATTGCCAGTCTACATTTTATATCCTCTCTACTTCGACCATCATCAGTTATTTTACTTCCTAAATAGCAAAACTCCTTTACTACTTTAAGTGTCTCACTTCCTAATCTAATTCCCTCAGCATCACGCGATTTAATTTGACTACATTCCATTATCCTCGTTTTGCTTTTGTTGATGTTCATCTTATATCCTCCTTTCAAGACACTGACCATTCCGTTCAACTGCTCTTCCAGGTCCTTTGCTGTCTGACAAAATTACAATGTCATCGGTGAACCTCAAAGTATTTACTTCTTCTCCATGAATTTTAATACCTACTCCAAATTTTTATTTTGTTTCCTTTACTGCTTGCTCAATATACAGATTGAATAACATCGGGTAGAGGCTACAACCCCGTCTCTCTCCTTTCCCAACCAATGCTTCCCTTTCATGCCCATCGACACTTAAAACTGCCATCTGGTTTCCGTACAAATTGTAAATAGCCTTTCGCTCCCTGTACTTTACCCTTGCCACCTTCAGAATTTGAAAAAAGAGTATTCCAGTCAACATTGTCGAAATCTTTCTCCAAGTCTACAAATGCTAGAAACTTAGGTTTCCCTTTTCTTAATATTTCTTCTAAGATAAGTCTTAAGGTAAGTATTGCCTCACATGTTCCAACATTTCTACAGAATCCAAACTGATCTTCCCCGAGGTCCGCATTTACCAGTTTTTCCATTCGTCTGTAAAGGATTCGCATTAGTATTTTGCAGCTGTGACTTATTAAACTGATAGTTTGGTAATTTTCACATCTGTCAGCACCTGCTTTCTTTGGGATTGGAATTATTATATTCTTGAAGTCTGAGGGTATTTCGCCTGTTTCATACATCTTGCTCACCAGATGGTATAGTTTTATCAGGACTGGCTCTCCCAAGGCAGTCAGTAGTTCCAATGGAATGTTGTCAACTCCGGGGACATTGTTGCAACTCAGATCTTTCAGTGCTCTGTCAAACTCTTCACGCAGTATCTTATCTCCCATTTCATCTTCATCTACATCCTCTTCCATTTCCATAATATTGTCCTCAAGTACATCGCCCTTGTATAGACCCTCTATATACTCCTCCCACCTTTCTGCTTTCCCTTCTTTGCTTAGAACTGGGTTGCCATCTGAGCTCTTGATGTTCATACAAGTGGTTCTCTTTTCCCCAAATGTCTCTAATTTTCCTGTAGGCAGTATCTACCTTACCCCTAGTGAGAAGCTTTTGTATCACTACATTTGTCCTCTAGCCATCCCTGCTAAGCCATTTTGCACTTCCTGTCGATGTCATTTTTGAGACGTTTGTATTCCTTTTTGCCTGCTTCATTTACTGCATTTTTTATTTTTTCTCCTTTCATCAATTAAATTCAATGTTTCTTCTGTTACCCAAGGATTTCTAGCAGCCCTCGTCTTTTTACCTACTTATCCTCTGCTGCCTTCACTACTTCATCCCTCAGAGCTCCCCATTCTTGTCAGATGTTGCCTTAAGCTCTCCCTGAAACTCTGTACAACCTCTAGTTTAGTCAGTTTATCCAGATCCAATCTCCTTAAATTGCCACCTTTTTGCATTTTCTTCAGTTTTAATCTGCAGTTCATAACCAATAGATTGTGGTCAGAGTCCACCTCTGCCCCTGGAAATGTCCTACAATTTAAAATCTGGTTCCTAAATCTCTGTCTTACCATTATATAAACTATCTGAAACTTGTCAGTATCTCCAGGCTTCTTCCATGTATACAGCCTTCTTTTATGATTCTTGAACCAAGTGTTAGCTATGATTAAGTTATGCTCTGTGCAAAATTCTACCAGACGGCTTCCTCTTTCATTTCTTAGCCCCAATCTATATTCACCCACTATGTTTCCTTCTCTCCCTTTTCTTACTGACAAATTCCAGTCACCCATGACTATTAAATTTTCGTCTCCCTCTCTACCTGAATAATTTCTTTTATCTCATCATACATTTCATCAATTTCTTCATCATCTGCAGAGCTAGTTGGCATATAAACTTGTACTACTGTAGTAGGCATGGGCTTTGTGTCTATCTTTGCCACAATAATGCGTTCACTATGCTGTTTGTAGTAGCTTACCCGCACTCCTATTTTTTATTCATTATTAAACCTACTCCTGCATTACACCTTTATTTGATTTTGAATTTATACCCTGTATTCACCTGTCCAAAAATCTTGTTCCACCTGCCACCGAACTTCGCTAATTCCCACTATATCTAACTTTAACCTATCCATTTTCCTTTTTAAATTTTCGAACCTACCTGCCCGATTAAGGGATCTGACATTCCACGCTCCGATCCGTAGAACGCCAGTTTTCTTTCTCCTGATAACGTCGTCGTCCTGAGTAGTCCCCGCCCGGAGGACTATTTTACCTCCGGAATATTTTACCCAAGAGGACGCCATCATCATTTAATCATACAGTAAAGCTGCATGTCCTCGGGAAAAATTACAGCTGTAGTTTCCCCCCCTTGCTTTCAGCCGTTCGCAGTACCAGCACAGCAAGGCCGTTTTGGTTAATGCTACAAGGCAAGATCAGTCAATCATCCAGACTTTTGCCCCTGCAACTACTGAAAAGGCTGCTGCCCCTCTTCAGGAACCACATGTTTGTCTGGCCTCTTAACAGATACCCCTCCATTGTGGTTGCACCTACGGTACGGCTATATGTATCGCTGAGGCATGCAAGCCTCCCCACCAACGGCAAGGTCCATGGTTCATGGGGGGAGGAATGTTAAACTAGCTAGTTTCATTATCGTAAAGAACGTAGATACTTTCAAACGAAAACAAGTGCCGCCTTTCTAACTGAAATATCGCATACAGTTTCTTGCCTAACTGCAATATGGCGGCACTAACAGACAATGGCACGCTGCGACAGCCGAAGTTCGGCATCCAGTTAGTATAGAAATCACTGGGTGAAACAAATTTTTATGAGTAAAGAACACCACTCCAATAGCAGTGGCATTGAGCCATCGAGGGGGGAGGGTTGTGCCCAGCCAAAACAGTCAAGGAGCTACCAAATTTTTCATGCTCTTGTGTACCTTCCAGGGACTAAATGCCACTGCTATCTGATGAGTGCTTTCTTTTGATATTCACATATAACCTGATGACAAGTTAGAACTGCAGGTCATGCCTCAAAAAGTTAGAAGGCTGTGTGAGTAGCATCTTTTACCTCCACATGAGGGTGTGATCTATTTCAGAAAATTAAGTGCATTGTTGTAAGATGAGCTCATGAGCTTGAGGAACACTACTTTTTTGACAACATAATATGTAACAATTACAAACATTTTATTTATCTTCCAAAATTTATTAACACATTTTATATAATTTGTTCTTAGAAAGTAGAAGTAACAGGTCTATTTCCTCACAAATTTGAGAAAACAGTTGTGCACTTCGTTATTAAGATCTGATATATTTACATGTAATGAAGGATTAAAAACAACATGGACAGACAGGACACATTACAACAGAATCATCTAAGCATATTTACATTTACTTGGATGTACAAAATACCATGGGAATAAAATAGTTACAAAAATGTTTTGCATGAAAGGTTGTTAATTAAGCATAGTATGTCTGTCATATATGTTCCTCCGCTGTTCCCTAACTTGTCTTTTCCACTTATCTTGCTGATGGCCAACACGATTCAGGACATTTCCTCTTACACCCATAGCATGTGAGGTAGTTCCATCAACACTAGTGCTGGGCTCATCCTATACAAAGGAATTAACATGTACATTCAGACAAACACTGTTGGGGAACTGTAAAGATTCTACCACATAATATATAAAGGATTGAAAATATATTCACAAACACAGCTACATTTTTCTGTCTTTTATGCCAGTCTGTAGTAATATTAAGGTAAGCAACTTTTAGTATATGAATTCATGATACTGTACCTCTTCATTATTGTGTTCTTGATAGCTGCCTTTTACACGTTTGTTCAAGAGTGGATCCAAGCAAATCAAAAACAGCATGTAGATGACAAGGAGGGAAATTATCCAAATAACTATTATGACTACATACTGCAACAAACAGATACTTTAGTATATTCAGCTGCTCCTCATCTATAATCTACTTACCTTAACAAACCCAGTTCATACCTTAATTATTGATGTATTTCGACTTTCATATTTACATTCACACCTGGGACAAAATTCCTGCTCCTTGCCCTTAATCTCATCTCCTACTTGGGGCAGGATCACATTGTCGCAATTGCTGTAACAGATTCATATAAGCAGACAACTTAGCAGCAAAGCACGTAATCACATCATCTCAACCTTATGATTACAGAATTTCATGCATGTTAATTCAGTAATGGAAAGGCGTGCGCGTGTGCGCGCGCGCGTGTGTGCGTGCGCGCGCGTGTGTGCGTGCGCGCGCGCGCGCGCTTTTTGGGTGGGGTGGGGGTGGGGGAGGGGCGGTGGGGCTGCTGCTCAATGCCTATGCCACGTACTAAGTGCTTAGCTTCACCACTTCTACAGTTTATTGCATTATAAGCATAGTTAAGTGCATTATAAGCAGTTGAACAAAGTAGATTTACAATGAACACACTTCCATTACAGAAAGAGCATTATTATGTTTGGACCAGTCCATTACAGCAATATCGTGCAACCTGCCAACTGCCTCATGGAAGCTATTTTCTTGGTACTATGCACAACACTCAGCATTCATAGATCTAACATTAAACATGACGAGTTGGTATTAGATTGCCTATGCTGTTTACAAAAGTGCCAAATTATTGGTAAGTGGGTTTTGGAGGTTTTACAATGAACTATGTTTACTGCCATTTCAGCCAAGCTTCTGAATATTTGAGTTACATTTCATCAATGGCAATGATACTATTGAAGAACTAACTGTTAATCTTACCCGGAACATTATTTCATACGTAAATGGCATATGTTCACTGTAATTTCTACATGTGGAATTTATTACATCCTTTCATTGTAGTCTTATTTCATCATGCCTTAAAGACTTATGTGCACCACTTCATGAAATACCAACACATCCAGCAACATCGACCATCTGCACCTGTTCTGCTCAAAAATTGGCAAGTAGTACAAGGGCAATACCAGCAAGGCAGAAGGTAATCATGGGTGCTCCGGTCAACACTTCCTAGTATCTGAGGCTGGAATGTCCGTACTGCATTAAAATAGCTTAGTGTGTGAAAGTAAGCCTTTCTAAACTCTGAAGCATAATCTTTTCCTAATCACAGCTTTCTACACACCAGTAACACTGTTTATAATCTATTTTGAAATACACTTATGTGCCAACTTATGTTGTTTAAGACTTCAGGAATCGTCTTTAAATTAGTATTCTCATATTCTTGTTTTCTAGTGTTCTTTTCAGGTACTTTCATTGGTGTCAACTTATGCCAACAAATTTATTCCACACTGTACAATATGATTAAAATAACTAAGAATGAAACAAAATATTTAACTGGTGAGATTATGTTTAAGTCTCCATTTATTAGATATTTTTATGAAGGAACTCTTGCTTTAATAATTATACTTAAAACATAAATGAAGTCAGACTCTTTGTGAGGTGCACAATGACACATCCAGTACAGGCTACATTATCTACTTAGTGTGTCCCCGATGCTTTTTGTAATTTCACCCCTCTCAGTGAATACTCCCACACTCCAATTATTACTCCTAATCCACCCCATATGGACCAAGTTCCACGCTCCTGTCTGGGACACCTTATGGTAAAATTATATCCTGTTGCAGTGGCAACCCTTTCTCCTGGAGGAAGCATGGAAAGAGATGGAAGTCTAACAAACTTCCCATCATAATGGCTATGAAGGCTGTCTTACATCAGCACCACTGTCTAAACTACAAAGGAAGATCCAGTATCACCTAAACAAGATACAAACAGGCCATGTCAGAAATGGGACTAACCACATAGATGGGACATCATCAGAAGCCCTGAATGTGATTGTGGAGCAGCAGAGTCCACTGTAGGACATGCTGTCCAGTAATGCTCCAAAAGAAGATACTCTGTGAAATGGAGTAATGTCCTGGAAGCTGTTAATTGAAGAATTTAATTAGATATCAAATACTGATGTAGATCTATGAACGTGCAGTGCTCTGTCAAATCTGTTTTTCATAGAATTTGTGATTTGGAACTGTTTCTTTCTAGAATTAATGATCTGTAATTTTTTCTTTTTATTTGTAATTTGGAACTTTAGGATCACAGTTTGCCATATTGCAAATAACAATTTTCACTTCTCTCTGCAATTGTATTACGTAAATTAAAGGCTGCACTGTCATTTTGCTTCCTGGGATTTCTGTAACACACTCACTAGTGTTCTATAATGCTGCATATATTCCTTCCTATAAGTCATTCTGTGCATCACTTATAAACAATTTCACCTCATTTCAGATTGTGGTTCCTGCCATTCATGTGATGGCTGCTCTCTGCAAGGCAATCATAAATCTTTCCATCAATAAACCCTCTAACAAGGCAAGGCAGTCACAAAACTGTCATCTGACAACATTCCTTCCTACTTATCTAGTCCCACAACTTCCTGCAGCTACTTTTACTGTGGGCAGATATGAAGACATCTGATGCTGTGGGTGAAGCCGCCTGTTCCATTAGCTATAACACCCCAACCCACTTTGTGTATTGTGTTGCCTTGCACAATGTTTAATTCAGTTCATGTTTCCTGTGCAAGGAAATTTAAAGTACACAGTAACCAAAGTAAACTGTCTGGGGTAGTTTACACACACAGGTGGAACCTAACTAACTGTGGGTTGGAAGAGAACCACAAATTGGGAAGACGTAAGACACTTTAGAAGCGAGTAATAGTTCCCATCATCAATGGCACACACTATTTCTGCTCAACAGTTCAAAAACAGTAATCCCAGAAGATTTATAAGGGAAGAGGCTTAACAAAAAGGGCTGCATGCACCAAAAGTTAGCCAATTAGTCAATAATCTGATGTCACTCATTGCTCATATGCCAATTCTTATTACATCACCACCAGCAGACTTTCTACCATGATTGGTGAACAAACATGACATCTTGATGCAGAGTGACGAGCATCCCTCAATCGACACCATTTGCAGCTTCAGTCTCAAAGGCTACAAGCCAACGAGGAGTATCTACCTTCTCCCTCTTCACAAGGGCCAGTGCCTTAGCTGCTTGACACAGGTTTATAAGATATACTTTAAAAAGTATACATTGATCTGTATTCAGTGTCTCATAAGAAATAATTAAAGGCAATTATTCAATTGCTTTGTTGAAATTAAGATACAAATTTGTTTTAATGTATGCAGTTCTCAATTAGTCATTTCTTTCAGGTAATCGTTCCCAACTCAATAACAGTGATCACTGCTTGTTTATTTTCAGCAATATGATCACTAAAAACTTATGATAGCACAGGAAGGTCACTATATAAATGGTGCCTGATGTGGGGCTAATGAAAGTAGCCTCTATATAATTTGTCCTCTATTGGGTTGCTATTTAATTCTGCTCCTATTGTATCCATACAACCCTTTACAGCTGATTTCAAAAGTTTATGTCTATCTCTGCAGCGATACGATTTAATTAGGAGAGCAATATTTAATTTGATATGCACTTTACTTTTCCTTTAAAGCTTCTCAAAATAGGTTTTAACCAGAACAGATCTTTACCAATCTGGAAATACCTACATCTTGTATATTATTATGGACATTGAGCAACCATTTACCTGAATTTCATATGTTTTGCTCCTAACCCCCCCCCCCCCCCCCCCCCCCAAAAGAGTATTTCCAACTGAGATTTTCACTCTGCGGCAGAGTGTGCGCTGATATGAAACTTCCTGGCAGATTAAAACTGTGTGCCGGACTGAGACTCGAACTTGGGATCTTTACCTTTTGCAGGCAAGTTGGTAGAGCACTTGCCCACAAAAGGCAAAGGTCTCGAGTTCAAGTCTCGGTCCAGCACGCAGTTTTAAGTGGTTGGTTGATTTTGGGAGGGGGGGGGGGGTTGATGGGGGCTTAACATCAAGGTCATCAGTCCACAGTTAAAAACAGACATACTTGTAAAAGTCCTATACAGTAAGAGCATAACCTCTGCACCCAGAGGGAGGGAACACCAAGGGGTACAGAGCTAACATGAACGCCGCAGTAACACAAAACAGGGGACACTTAAAAGGAGCAGAGCAAATGGTTGACTAGAGCAAAACAGACTACAGTGCTTGATGGATCAGGTAAAAGGTCAACCACTCAACTACAAACAAAGAACCTCCGGCTGGAAAGTGTTGATAGAGGTACCAACAACTTGTTACCATAAAAGACTATTTTGGTATCCACGTCACAATTAAAAGTCACTGGAGTGGGTGTAGCCTGAGAAATCACGCGAGAGTGCCCACACTAGAGCGAGTGATAAAATCCAGCTGCACAGATAAAATGTAAAACTCAGTCAGCTATAGAGGCATTGTTACCGAAAATTAAAGGAAGTGCAGCTGGTAAATTGAAGGACTGCCGCAAGGGGGCTAAAAGGGGGCAGTCCATCAGAAGATGGACCACTGTCAGCCCTGCATCACAGTGACACTCGGGCGGGTTCTCACGACAAAGGAGATAGCTGTGGGTCAACCGAGTATGTCCAATTCGGAGACGGCAGAGAACAACTGAGTCCCTACGCGTGCCCCTCACGGATGAGTTCCATATGGCCGTGAACGACAACCATGTGGAGCTTATTTGGTGTGTTCAAGACAGACCATTCAGAGCTCCAGACATTGCAGACCTTGCGATGTAGGGCTGACTGGAGGTCTTTTTACACGAGACCAAGTTCCAGGGGTGGTGAAGTGGTGGCCTGCTTGGCCAACGGATCGACACGTTCATTTCCTGGAATGCCGATGTGGCCCGGGGTCCACACAAAAGTCGCTGAACAACCACACTCGGCGAGAGCAGAAACAGCATCCTGAATACCGCGCACCAAAGGGTCCCGAGAGAAACACTGGTCAAGTGCTTGCAATCCACTCAGGGAATAATTGCATATGACAAATGACTCCCCAGAGCAGGAGGAAAGGTGAGCGAGTGTACGATAAAGAGCAGCCAGCCCCACAGTGAAAACACTGCTCTGCGTAGTTGCCGTGAATGAAAGCAAACCCAGTGCATCCATTGACCACAGAACCATCAGTGTAGACTACATCTGCATCGCGAAACAAGGCAAGAAGAGCCAGGAATTGTTGACAAAGACTGGCAGGTGGAATGGAGGACTTGGGAGTCGCAGAAAAAATCCAAGCAAAGCCGTAAGCGAGGGAGGGCCAGAAAAATGGAGGAAGGGGAAAGGACTCTAGTGACGAGAGAAGGGAACAAACACGGACCGCGATCAGGAGACCCGACCTAGGCCGCCGTCGTGGCGAGGGGAGTGCAGAAGATGGAAAAAGGAGCCTGCAATTTGGGTGGTCGGGCTAGGCATGGACGTGGGCGACGTATGACGCAAGCACCTGATGTTGGCAGAATCGTAGGGGAGGGCTACAAGAAGGCTAGTCACCGGACTAGTGCGGAAGGCACCTGTCACCAGTCTGACACCACAATGGAGAATCCAGTCTAGGATCTGCAACGTTGAAGGTGTTGCTGAGTCGTACACCACGCTGCCGTAGTCGAGACGGGACGGGACGGGACTGGACTAGGGCCTTATAGAGCTGTAGGAGGGTTGTTCGTGCAGCCCCCCAAACGGTGTGGCTGAGGCAGTGAAGGATGTTGAGGTGCCGCCAGCACCATTGTTTAAGCTCGCGAAGATGGGGTGTCCAATTGAGCTGAGCATCAAAAAGCATGCCAAGGAAGTGATGCGTGTCCTCAATACGAAGGAGTTCTTTGGCTAGGTAGAGCTCTGGACGGAAGTGGACCGTTCGATGACAACAGAAATGCATCACTCAGGTCTTAGAGGCTGAGAACTGAAAACCATGGTTGGATGCCCAAAAATGTGCCTTACGGATAGCACCCTGCAGCCGTCTTTCACCGACATTGATGCTTGGGGAACTGTAATAAAGACAAAAGTCATCGGCAAATAGAGAGGAACAGACCGATGAGCCCACCACAGCCGCATGACCATTAATCACCACCAAAAAGAGGAACACTGAGAACTGAGCCCTGTGGGACACCATTCCCCTGAATATGGGCAGAGCTAAAATATGTGCCAACACTAACCCGAAAGGAGTGATTGGAGAGAAAATTCCGTAGAAAAATCTGAAGTGGACCCGGTAAGCCCCATTCGTGCAGCATAGCAAGGTTATGATGGCGCCAGGTGGTATTGTACCCCTTCAGAAGATCAAAGAAAACAGCAACTAGATGTTCTCGCCGAGTAAAAGCTGTACGAATAGCTGACTCTAGTGAGACTAAATTGTTGATCGCTGAGTGGCCCTGACGGAAGCCCCCCCTGTTGCTGGGCTAGGAGGCCCCGAGCTTCAAGGCTCCACATGAGCCACCGACCCACCATCCGTTCCAGGAGTTTGCACATAATGTTGGTAAGGCTGATAGGGTGATAGCTATTAACCACCAGCGGATCTGCACCAGGTTTCAGCACTGGAATGGTAATGCTATCCTGCCAAAGAGTTGGAAAAATGCCCTCCGTCCAGATACGGTTAAACAGGGCGAGTAATTCACCCTGACAGTGAAACGAAAGATGGCGAAGAAACTGGTTGTGAATTCGGTTTGAACCTGGAGAGATATCGGAGCAAGCTGTAAGGGCACTTTGGAACTCCCATTCACTATCGTTCCCAACGGAGCGTGCGAAACGACAACTGCGTATGCTCAGCCTGCTCTTTAATGGCACAAAATTCTGCGCTGTAGCCTGCTGTCGCAGAGATACGAGTAAAGTACTCTGCCAGATGTTCGGTGATGGCGATTGGGTCAATACAAAGTGTACACCGAAGAGAAAGGCAAGGGACAGATGCATGAGGACAAAAGCCAAAAGTGCGCCGAACCCGCGACAACACATGAGATGGGGAGGTGCGAGAACCTATGGTGACCACATATCATTCCCAGCAATCCTGTTTGCTCCCCTGGATTATCCGCAGCCTTTTAAAGGCAACCAGATTCTCTAGGGAAGGATGACACCAGTGTTGTCGCAGGGCTCGCCAGCGGTCGCGGATAGCTTCTGCAATCTCTGGTGTCTGCCAAAGGACTGACTTACGCCTTAGGGTACTGGAAAAGCTGGGGACAGTTGCCTTGGCAGCAGAAACAATGGCCATAGTGACCTCATCCACCGCCAAATCGATGTCACCAGGAAGCGGAGCGGTGGCCATAGTAGCTGAGGTGTAGGCTGCCCAATCAGCTCCACGAAGAGACCATCGTGGCAGCTGGTCAGAGGGTTGGGATTGAAGATAAATCAGGATAGGCAAGTGGTCACTACCACAGAGATCATCGTGGACCCTCCAACTGACGTATGGAAGGAGACCTGGGCTAATAAGAGAGAGGTCAATGGCCGAAGATGTGCCATGAGTCAAGCTAAAATATGTGGGAGCACCAGTGTTAAGGAGGCAAATGTCCTGCTGAGCTAAGAGAGCCTCAACATTCCAACCATGGCCAGAGTTCTAGGCCCCACCCCACAAAGGGTGGTGGCCATTTAAGTCCCCAAAAGGAGAAATGGCGGCGGGAGCTGGGCGAACAAGGCAGCTAGGTCGGCAAGAGGGACAACCTTATCTGGGGGAAGGTAGAGGGAACAGATGGTAAGCTCTATTCCTGCCCGGACTAACAGTCACAGTCTCAAGAGCCGTGTGAAGTGGCCCTGGGGCACTAGGAACAGTGGCAAGAACATAAACACAGACACCGCCCGACACCCTGTCGTATTCTACGCGGTTCTTATAGTAACCCCGGTAGCCACAGAGGGAGGGGGTCCGCCGAACAGGAAACCAGGTTTCCTGTAGGGGCCAGACAAGTGGCAGGGAAGCAGCACAAAAGATGTTTCAGCTTAGCAAGGTGGTGGAAGAAACCACAGCAATTCCATTGAAGGATAATTGTATGCAACTGTGAAGACATGGAAGAACCTGGGGGATGGGTCGCGCCTTAGGAGTGCTCGCTGCCACCATGTCGTCCTTTTGCGTTTTCTTCTTTTTGGTAGGGTCCCGTTTGTCCTTCAGTTTATCAGGCTGGGTGGGCTTTTCCAACTCAGTCTCATGGACTGAGGAAGACCTGGAAGCCCTACGGCCCTCAGGTGGTGGCTTTTTCAGCCACTGGTTGACATCTGGAGGGGCAGTAACTGTGAAAGGGAGGGCACCAAGTGATCCCTTACGCACGAGGGGAGCTGGAGGAGGCGGGCTCTTCTCCGGCTCAGAGGTGGGGACTGAAGTCTCCAAAGGAGGAGGGGTTGTTACTCCTGATGTTGATAACAGGGGAGCAATGGAAGAGGGTGTTCCCCAACTGCCTGGAGGGCAGGGATAGATGGCCAGGCTGGAGGGCCCACAAAAAGTGGCTGAGATTGGGGGTTCGTCGCCAGGGGTGGCGACATCAAAGCTGCTGCAGCAAACGTCGATGAAATGCGCACAGGGTGAAGTCAGTTGTACTTGCATTTATCCTCGGTGCAAGTGAGCCTGTCCAAGGTCTTATATTCCATAATCTTCCATTCTTTTTGATAAACCGTGCAGCAGTCTGACGAGCAAGGTGAATGTTTCTGTCTGCAGTTGACACAAACAGGGGCGCAGCAAACACGGGATGTTGGGGTGGGAGGCACGTCCACAATCCCGACAGGTAGGGCTGGCGTCACATCTCTATGACATATGCCCAAACCTCCAGCACTTAAAGCAGTGCATGGGAGGAGGGACGTAAGGCTTAACATCACATCGGTATATAATACCTCAAAAGTCATGATGAAGGTGCAGGTGGCGACCCTACTATTTTTAGGTCCCCTGAAGACACATCGTACAAAATGGACACCGCGGCATTCCAGATTTGCACGGAGCTCGTCTTCAGACTGCAACAACAGGTCACGATGAAAAATAAGTCATTGAACCATATTGAGGCTCTTATTAGGCATAATGGAGACTGCAACATCACCAAACTTGTCACAAGCAAGCAATGCCCGTGACTGCTGGGGATGCTGCCTGTATGAGGACTGCTCCAGACCTCATTTTAGACATGCCCTCAACTTTTCCAAATTTGTCCTCTAAATTTTCCACAAAAAACTGAGGCTTTGTGGTCATAAATGAGTCTCCATTTGTTCGGCTGCAGACCAGAAATGGAGGAGAATACGTCTCACCAGGTTATTTAGACCACCGTTCCTCTACTGGTGGGGACAGGGTAGGGAATGAATGGAGGTCATACTGTAAAGCACTGAAGTTACCTTTCTTAGAGACTCATGCTTGTGCACTATTCCATTTCATTTCATGGTGGTCCCACGAACAGCCAGGAGAAGGAATGTCCACCCAGACAGAGCCCCACTTGCCTGGGGAAGCCTAATACAACTGGGAGGGCGGCAGGTTCCCCAGAGGTTGCCCGCTAACAACTGTTCTACCTCAACAGCCATGCGTCTCCTCGGTGCGCAGCACACCTTGAGACTGAGGGTTTATACCATCCTCACGAACCAGGCAGTTAAGCCAAGATCCCCAGGCTCTGTACCGTACAATGTTCCCACTGTCACGCCTTACAGTGGTCGTTGAAGCACGCTCAGAGCTTACAGTATCGAGGACTGGTGGCGCTTCCTGGTCCCCAGCTCAGGGACCCCCGGGTCGCCAAGCCCATACCCAGCAACTAAATGCTGAGCCCCCTGAGGGGCAGTTTTAATCTGCCAGGAAGTTTCAATATTTCCAACTACTGCACAAGATATAGTAAAACTGCTGTACTTACATTAGTGTCCCTTTGTACTAACATCACTGGTGATTAACATTTAATGAGTCCAAGATGACAGAGGTGCTTATCTATGGTAATAGACGTGTCATTTTCATTTCCAATGTGATTAATTTTTTTCATAAATAGTGCCCAAATATGTTACTAAATTGACTCCTCATTTCAGCTGATTCTCAGTTTCACATTCCAGAGATCTCCATGATCATGTGAAATGAGCCATTTTACTTTCGCATAAATTATTTTATAATTACATCACACACTGAGCATTAACAACAGATTTTTGGATGTAAAAAAGAAACCATGCACATGTCAATAATTCCTACACAGTATATCTCACACATTACAATAATATATTAAAAACAAAGATTCCAAGACTTACCAAGCGGGAAAGCGCCGGTAGATAGGCACAATAAATAAAACGCATAAACACACACACACACACACACACACACACACACACACACACACACACAGAATTTCGAGCTTTCAAACCGGCGGCTGCTTCGTCAGGAAAGAGGGAAGGAAAAGGAAAGATGAAAGGATGTGGGATTTAAGGGAGAGGGTAAGGAGTCATTCCAATCCCGGGAGCGGAAAGACTTACCTTAGGGGGGGGGGGAAGGATAGGTACACACACACACACACACACACACACACACACACACACACACACACACACACACACACACAAGCAGATAATCCCGGGAGCGGAAAGACTTACCTTAGGGCCTTTAAATATGTCTGCCTGTGTCCGTGCATGCACGGATGGACATGTGCATGTGTGTGTGCGCGAGCATATACCCATCCTTCCTTCCCCCCAAGGCAAGTCCCTCCACTGCCGGGACTGGAACGACTCCCCAGTGTGAATGTAAAGCTAGGATATCAAACCCACCTTTTTCCTTTCTTTTTTAAGCTGCATTACATCTATCTGCTAAGAGCATCAATCTGACAGAAGGTCAGACATTTTCGTTCATTTTCCAACCAGCCAGTAATAGAAAAATCTTGCAGAAACAGGTCTGTGAAAGGGCTCATGAGTGTCTAACGGTAAGACCAATTTCAGTGTCGTCAGCCAGCAGCCACTTGATACAGACTGGCATCCACCCAAGTGATTGCAACACAATGGGCATGGAGCCTGTGATTTCCAGTAGGCTTTTATGTGCTCGAATTATGAAGTATAACATTATGGAATGTTGTGTATCATATAATATGTTTCAACATGCCCTGTGGTAATTTAGTATAGCACATTGCA
The DNA here is from genome assembly GCF_023897955.1 of Schistocerca gregaria. Classification (NCBI taxonomy): domain Eukaryota; kingdom Metazoa; phylum Arthropoda; class Insecta; order Orthoptera; family Acrididae; genus Schistocerca; species Schistocerca gregaria. The sequence continues at coordinate 499,481,258 of NC_064923.1, forward strand.
ATAATCATATTTTACTATGGTGTTACCATATTCAAGTTAATAGTATAGCTTCTCATTTTTTATCTTCTGAGGAGCATCATTTATGCACAAGAAAACTGAGTCTAAAGCCAAATGAGGTCTAACATTTGTGACACTGTTTTTAGTTTGTGTTTAATAAAAGGGCGAAAGCAGTGGAGGTAATTCAAAGCACCTGGAGCGAGTGCTATCGAGAAAGACTAGTTTGATCATTTCAAGTAACATCATTTTGAGATAAATTAATCACCATATTCAGCAAGACAATTAGGCATTAATGAAAGACATTTCTGCGATTTACTACTACGGTCAATGACACTATCTGCTAATTGAAGGAAGGAAGGAAGGTTATAGTACAACGTATTGTCAAAAACAAGATTAGACACAAAGAAGAATTGTACACTGGAATGGGAGGGGGAAAGAAGTCATCTGTGCCCTTTCAAAGGATTGATTTGGGCCTTTGCTGTAATAGACTTTAGGTGGTCACTGTAAACCCAAATCAGTGTAGCCTGATGGTGATTTGAAGTACCATATCGTAACCTCACAAGTAGAAAATAGTGGTTAAGTCTTAACATGGTGATATTTTTGTTTCAGTAAGTCAGTAGTGAATATTTACATGCAAGGTCATTTTCCGGAGTGTAGCGGAAGTTACTGATTTTATGCAGTTTCTTCAACAATAAATACTCTTGAAGTTTTCTCGTTTGAAATATTTTGGATTCATTTTGCTGGTGCTTTCATTAGGGCCAGACAAAAAGTCACCTAATGTATGAAAATTTTCTTACAAGCATCAACAAATTCACACATTATCAATTACAAAGGCAAGCTCTTTTGTGCAATACAGCTTCATAATACAGCAAAAGATTATGGTATCAATGTCGCACTATGCCTCTCAGCATCGTCACTTTATCTGCTAACACTTAACTCCGTACTCACCACTGGTTAGGAGGTACATTGCGAATGTACAGCTTTCGATTCGACTGTGTCACATTAACAACTGAAGGATTTGGGCATACACACTTGCAACGAACATCTTCATATGATTGACTCTGAAAATAAAAATTAATTTCAATAAATGTATTCAGAGGAAAAGTCTGGAAGTTAATGTTAAAATTCAAAACAAAGCATGTTCCTGAAATGCAATTTGATAAATGCAAGTAAACACAATATATGAAATTCTTTTAGTTAGTTCATCACAAACAATATGATGTGAAACCTCAACAGAACAAACAAAGAACTCTCATATACCACTTAAAAATATGTATAAAAATATTTAATGGTTACATGCTGACTATTTGCAGTTTTTAGTGACTCATTACCTCTACTCAAGAATTCCTCTATGATATAGGAGATGCCAAGGAGAAACATCTTTAATCTACATTTGCAATTACTTCTACCATCTTTCAGACATTTATTTATTTCCATGGGTATATTGCTTAAGAGATTAACAGCTGCAAAGTTCACCCCTTTATGTGCCAATGTTAGATTCATTAAAGGCTAATGTAGATCATTTCCACTTCTAGTGTTGTAGATGTGAATATCTGTTACTCTCGAACTTAGATTGCTGATAAATTTCCAAAGATGAATAAACATACTGTGAGGCTACTGTAATATTCCTGGCTGCTTAAAGAGATACCTGCAAGATACACATGTGTGAACTCCACACACAATCCTAATTACTTTCTTCTGTACAATTAATATGTTTTGCCTAAGCAAGGAGTTACCCAAGAATATTACCTATTACACATCAATTAACAAAAATACGTTAATTGACATCTATATCGACATAGTTACAATTATCCAATGGCAAAAGTAGCTGGACCTAAATGTGTTAGCAGGGCCAACATGGTTTTTCCAATTTAAGTTTTCATTATCTAAGAAATTACAATTTTCTACTCTTTATTTTTTCTTGTTGGTATACTAGATTAACAAGAGTGGGATATTTTTGACAGTACAAAACTGAATGAACTGTGTTTTTCAAAGTTCATAGCCAGCCCACTTGCACACAGCCCTTCAGTAACTTTCACACAAATATTTGCCATTTTCTCTGTTGACACTTCTTTCGTCAGCTTCATAATAATGCTTACATAATCTGCAAACATGGCTAATTCTCCCCCAAATTAATAATGGCAAACCATTAACTTAAAATAAGGACAGTAGTGGGCCAGTGAGCAAACCCTGTGGGGCTTCCATAGTAATTTCTCCACTTGCACTTTCTCCTTGGTATTACTCAAAGCCCATGCGATACTTTTTGCATTCTGTTTCTTACATAAGGTCTAAGTGAGGTATTTGCTGAGCTACTTATTCCGTATAACCTTAACTTCTCTAATATAATATTATGATCGACACAATCAAATGACTTCATTAAGTTGCAGAAAATACAAACTGGTGATACTTTCTCATTCAAAGATTTTATTATGTGCTTAGTAAATGTAGGCATAGTTGATTAAGTACGATAGCTCTTTTGAAATACAGTAAGAACTGCGACTGGCTAAATATCTCATTACCACAAAAGTAGGTGACAACCTTGAAGCAAATTACTTTCACAAAAAATTTTAGAAAATGAGGAGAGAGAATGGGTGACTGACATCTGTGGAGTCACCCTTATTACAGAGAGGACTCATGATGGTCTATTTCAGTCTTTCTGGGAAAACATCTCAAACCAATGATGCATTATGTAAGTGCCCAAGAACATTTTATATTATAGGGCCAGACTTTTTAGCATCTGGAATATATTATCCACCCCTTTATCAACTTTTACTTTACAAAGTCATAATGATCTTCCTTTATTTCATATGAAGATGAGAGACTAATTAATTCACTAAATGTCCTCTGTATTGCCTCTTCACTGTGTTGTTTTGTTTTCTCTTCTGAACTAACTGCATTGATTTTCTCAACCATTTTCAAAACTTTATTAAAAATATCTGCTGCAGATGAACTGCCTTTCACAAAACCAACCCCCCCCCCCCCCCTCTCTCTCTCTCTCTCTCTCTCTCTCTCTCTCTCTCTCTCTCTCTCTCTCTCTCTCTCTCTCATACAAGTGTTCACCACAGCTCTGCAGGTGACAGGTTGCCCATCTCACAGTTGTTCCAATTGCGATACTTTGTAGTTAAAGTCTTAGGGAAGGGGAAGAGCACCCACTATTCATCAGTGTTACCCCAAAACTGAAAATGCTGTGTGACAGAAAAAAAGGGGCTAACCACATGTAAAAGAAATTAAAACAGGATAAAAGAGTGATGACCATGGCAACTGGCAAAGGAGATAAGACTCAATGGTTCCCCAGGGCCAGTATGCGGCTGCAGTCCCAACCCCCCCTGCCCCTCTCCAAAACTATTTTAATATGTTATATCTGCAAACAAAAACCACTTTCAGGGAGAAAATGAGTCATTTGGCAAATTAGTGGCAAAGAATCCAGAAAGTCATGCTCAGTGTGGAGAAGCAGGAGTAAGTGACATTTCACCAGCATCTAAGGCTCCACAACCACAAACTGGCAGTGGCTCATTACGTAAAATGAGACTAATCTGGTATGACTAATGTGGAGGCAACATAGGACAGTGGGTTCCTTCTCAGAGGAACAGGAAGAGGAGTGCTATCAAGTAGTAGTCTCTTTGATGGCGCAAGGTTTTAATAGAAGGGGGTGGTAGCCCATCAAATGTTGTTACATCTCCAAGTGTTAAGAGGTCTTATTTGAACCCATAGACCTGCACTTGAGACTGTCAAAGTAAATAACCACTATCTAGCCAGTCAGCCTTTTCATTTCTGGGGATATCCACATAACTTGGGACCCAGATAAAGACAACTGAGCAGACAATACCTCTAAGGTCAGAGAGGGTGATAACAGTAACATCCATCAATAGCTTGAACATTCATTATAGAGACACTACAAATTAAAATGAGGTCCGTTTAATAAAACATAGGGCTCTGTTAATGGCTATCAGCTCCACTGTACACACACACATTACATTTCCTGGCAACAAATGATGATCCTGAACAGAGGGAAATTTAGCATTCCCCATCCTATCTGTGGTATCAGAACAATCAGTGTAAATGATGGTAGCACCACAATACTCCTGAAGAATAGAAACTGAAAGATCATGGGAGAGACAACTTACGTTCTTTGAAATAGGTCAGTCCTAATTTGTGGGCCAGGTACTAACTGAGGGAAAGACGTGTGTAAGAAAAACTGCGGGGAGTGATTTCTATGAAGGTAAGGCAAAGGTCCTGGCCAAGGGTCTCGAGACATTCCAACTGGTAATCCCAGCTACTCTAAATGACTAATATGAGGCATCCGCATCAGCTTTTTATCAAAGGTGAGACCCAAAAATTCGGACTCGTCAACAACATCGAAGCACTGGGCACCACAGTATAGTTTTGTATCAGAATGGCCCAGGTTACAATGAAAAATACATTACTCACATTTTTGTGGGAGAGAACTGGAAGTCATGGAAAGGGTCCAAGTGGAAGTCTGTTGCAATGTGCCTTGGAGTTGGTGTTCAGCTGAGGCTATAGGTTGGGAGCTATACTATATGCAAAAGTTGTCAACATACAGCATGATGGTGACCAGTAGTTCAACAGAGGGCACTAGCCCACTAGTAATGATCAGAAAGAATGTAGCTCTCAGCATGGAGCCCTGTGGGATGCTGTTCTCTTGCACCTGTGGAGAGTTGAGCAATGTACAAACTCTAAATCAAAACAACTGGTGGGATAAAAATTAAAGATCAGAAATCAGTAGGAAGTCCCTACAGTCCCACTCATTGACAGTAAGTAAAATAATATGGTACCAAGTAGTATTGTACACCATATGTAGATCAAAAGGGACTGCAATGAGCTGCTGCCTGTTTGATTGCTGTTTCCAACTTAACCAGATGGTCAGTTGTATATCACTCTTCCCAGAAATCACACTAACAGGGAACAAAATGCTCCCACGATTTGAGAACTCAGCATAATTATCAGGCTGCATCCTTTCAGGCAGTCTGCAGAGCACAATGGTGAGGTTAATTGGTTTATAGTTGTCAACAGACATTGGGTTTTTGCTGGCTTACAAACTGGAGTGAGCATATTCTCACCACAGTGAAGAGAAAATTCTTTCTAGCCAAATGTGGTTAAGCATCCTGAGTGGGTGGAATCTTTAAGTAACATTCAGATAATCTTATTATGAATCATATCAGAGCCTTGGGCTGTATCATTTGACAAGTAAAGAGTCTGAAAGGCATTCCCAGTAGTGGAAAGTTCATCATACAATTAGAGTCACAGGAGAAGGAGGGGGAGGGTAAAGGATAGGGAGTTGTCTTCACTGTTGCAAGGTGTTTTACACAATGTTAAACATGAAACAATGCACTGATAGAAATATCATCATGAAGGAGGACACCCAGGCCAGTTTTTTACCTACGGAGACCCTGTAGGCTTATGGAGCTCTGCCACACCATGAAGAGGCATGCATTCCCAAGGAGACTCAGAGCTCCTAGCATTCCTCTTAATGTTTTTCATTAGATGGTGAGCCTTAACAGAGAACTGCTTAAAAGTTATCGGATTGGTAGTGAAGTATGTTGCGGAGCCCTTTAACTATCCTCATAGTTATTGCAGTGTCTTGTGGCAGTGAAATGGTCCTACACAACTGCAGATAGCAGTTACCGTAGCAGGGGTGATTGAATTGGGAATGTCTCTCACAACCTCAGCAATGTAATCCAACAGAAAGGAGATGGAGGTGACAGCACAGGAATACAACTGCTACATGGCTCTTTGAAGAACTCATCATAGTATGGTAAGTAGTCTGGTGGTAACAAGGAAGCGACAAGATCACTAGAAAGTGGTCACTGTCACAATCATCATCATGTAGTGATCCCTGCAAAAAAGAAACCACAAGACTGAAGAAAAAGATCTTAAGCTGAAAGCTGAAAAGGAGCCACAGACAGCACTAAAGTGGTAGGAGTACAGTCACTGAAGGGAGACAGATCAAGGTAGCAAAGAAGCTGGTCAATCAGAAAGCCCCTACCAGATGAAGTGGGTTGGTGTGCACAGAAATATACCAAGTATGAGAAAACAGAGGAAGAGCTGTTGGATTAAGGAGGTCATTTCAAGATACGTGGCACGCCTACAGGTATATAAAACTAACAAGTGGTGATTCCGGGTGCTGTTTGCACTCAAGCTGCTATTGATTCCCACCTGGTAAGGAGCGAAATCCAGTCACTGACATAAATATGAACAAACAGACTCCTCCAGATGCTCTATTGGTGACAGTATGATACCGAAGGAATCAACAGCAACTTCTATGAGTTGGAGAATAGTGCCCATTACATTTCTTTCTAGGAGAGTAACAGATTTAAAAATAAGAGAAAATTAGTTGTCTTTGTTATTGTGGCAGATGACAGTTATATGTATTGAAGTTCCTGGTTAGGCACAAAGGGGTCGGGGGCAAGTAACACCTGAGGATCACTGTCACCTGTGGGGGAGGGAGTGAGATATGGGATCAATGGGGTAGGCTCACAGAAGTAGCCTTCTCTTGAGGTTTTTTTTCCTCTTTCACAATTTTTGGCACTTGAGAATCTTATGAGAGCTTGTCTGCATTGGTGTAGCACTGTAAGAAGAGCAGGCAGCTCTGGAAACTGCAGTTTGTGGTTCTTTCAGCCACTGACTGGCATCAGTTTGCAGATCTGTGGATTTCTGGGGAGAGAATTCCTGAAAGGGAGGATTGTTACTAGTAGACACCAGAGCAGGATGTTGCTTCTTCAGCAGGATGCAATGAGTAGAGATGGTGCTACAGAAACCACAAGAGAAAAAGGACTATCACAACATATTCAAGTTTGTGTGACTACCGGAAATAGATGCTGAGGGACTAAATATACCAAGTACCACCATTAACCTAGCCATGATAGTGGCACAAGTCTATATCAATGAGTCTGGATACAAATTATCATATTTTCCGAGCTTCAAAATACAAGTAATGATCTGTAAACTTCAATTCACCGACGTTCCATTCCTTGATTGGGGTAGCACACTTTGGGGATCAGGGAGGGTGATCATTCTCACAACTGACACATGGTAGTGCACATGATGTATTTTCATGAAGTAATCACCCATAGTGCCCACAAATTGGGTGTTACATACACCGGGAAGACATATTCCTGAAGCACTAGCATTTAAAGAACTGCATTATAGTTGTGAAACACAGTTTCACACTTAATTGGTAAACTATGGCTTTAACCTTTTGTGAAAGCAAATCCCCTCAAAGATATGGATGAGTGCAGAAGTGTCAATATTGCTATCTGGTCTGCCTCAATGTACACAATTTATGAAGTGGATCCCTCACCTCTCGAAGTGTTTGTGTAGGTCATCTGTCTGCAGTATTGGATCCTGGTGACAAATTCACCGCTGTACCACATTTAGTTTCTCCGTGTGTGATGGTAACAGGTACATCAAATTGTTTACAAGAGAGTAATGTCCAAGACTAGGTAGGATTTCTCATCTTAATTGAGGCAGAACCACTTCATAATCTACTCAGAGCTGACACTTCACCAAACTCTTTTTCAACATACTCCACAAAGAAAACTGGGCTTGTAAAGAGACAAGACCATCTGTCTGTTCAGGTACAGACCATGAACTGTAGGTATTAAGTGTCTGAAAGTTGCTAGGTTTTGTTTTCCTTCCATGGTACAGCCAATAAGGGAAACTTCCTTGGGTTATAACGATATCCAACAAACATGAGGGGACCAAACATAAGTTAAGCAAAATAAGTGGTGTAAGATATAGTGAACAAAGTGGGAAAAGCCATAATCAACATCAAAGTTGCCGATAATACTAGTATAGCTATCACACCCAACAGACAATAATTAACTGGTGAAATTGTAAATGATGTTTTTCAGAAAATCATTAAGTGGTTCTTGTTAATGGGCTCTCATTGAACTTTGACAAAACACAGTACCTACAGTTCCACACAGTATATGGAATGACACCATTAATAAATATAGACTTCGATCAGAAAGGCCTAGCTAAGTTAGAATATTCAAAATTTCTAGGTGTATGCACTGATGAGAGGTTGAACTGGAAAAAACCACACTGAAGATCTTCTGAAACGTTTGAGTTCAGCTACTTATGCTATTAGGGTCATTGCAAATTTTGGCGATATACATCTCAGTAAATTAGCTTACAATGCCTATTTTCATTCTCTGGTTTTGTATGGCATCATATTCTGTGGTAACTCGTCATTGAGTAAAAGAGTGTTCATTGCACAAAAGTGTGTAATCAGCATAATTGCTGGAGCTGATCCAAGATCATCCTGCAGACACTTATTTAAAGAGCTAGAGATCTTCACTGTAGGCTCACACTATATTATGTTCACTTATGAAACTTGTTATTAACAATCCGAACGAATTCAAAAGTAATAGTGTACATGGCTACAACACGAGGAGAAAGGATGATCTTCACTAATCAAGATTAAATCTAACTTTGGCTCAGAAGGGGGTACATTATGCTGCCACAAAAGTCTTTGGTCACTTACCTAATACCATCAAAAGTCTGACAGATAGCCATATAGCATTTAAAAGGAACTTAAAATAATTTCTTAATAGCAACTCCTATTCATTAGATGATTTTTTGGATATAGTAAGTGGGTAATTTCCCCAACCACCACAAAAAAGTGTCATGTAATATTTTGTGTAATTTAATATCTTGTATAGGCACCTTTTATTAACCTGACACATTCCACATCATTACGAAGTGTCGTATTCATGATCTATGGAACAAGTACTAATCTAATCAAAGTTGTCAGCAGGGAAACTGTCCTAAAGAAGGAGTCTGAAAAAATAAAATCAGAGTATAAAACTGCAGCACAGGGAAGGAAGAAGTACAGCAATTGTTTGGTTGCCCATTCTCACCGTGGGGGATTTTGTTTACAACACTGTCACTGCATTCCCCTAAAGGCTAGCCTGTATAAATCTTAGTAATCTGACCTTGCCACAGTGGCCAAGCTTGCATTCCTCAAAAGAAACATTCGAATTGTAGCTGCAATCATGTTGGAGTGGTATCAGGAGAATCCAGATTAACACATGGTCACTAAAAGAGGAGCAACAGTCTCTTCAATAGTTAAAGGGGCAATAGGGTTGATCATTGACTGATACGAACATTTTATCTCAAGCATGCATGGTACTTCTGGGTAATACCATGGTACAGCTGACAGCAAGGGGCAAATGTACAAATTCCTGTGGACATAAAGCTCTACCTGTTGCATCCTCCTGGATAAAACAGATCCCCATTCAGATCTTAGGATGACTGTCATACATAATAAAACAATAAAAAACACACTGGCATTCTACAGGTCAGGGCACAGTATGTTTGACCCCTTAATCTTACTGGAAGGTTAGAAAATTTTAAAGGTTGAAGTTAGATTTGTGTGAATTAGCATGCACTGGCAGGAAGAAGATGCTTTCTGGTCACTTGTGATGTTATCTCCACAAAATCAAATAATAGCACCACAGATGAAATTTTAAAAAAATAACAGAGACTTGGGGGACTGAAATTAATGAGGAAAAATTCTGGACAGAGAACAATTTAAAAAAGGCAAACACTGTTTACAACTTGTGAAAAACAGCTGTATAAATATAAGACACCTGTAGACACTGGAAGGTTTCAAATAGGTTATCCATTGACAAAACAGATTTAGAAATGACTTCAGATCATAAAGTATTTTGAGGAGCAATGAGGACTAACCATATTTTATTAGTTATAAAATACAAACAAACTAAAGCAACTGAAGAGAAATGGTGGAAAATTAAGTGGATGGGGTCTGGATAAGTTTACACATTTCAAAAGGTGGGTTAGGCAACAACTAATTCAAAGAAAGGAAAGAAATGGAATCCAATAAAAGATTAAAGGGTAGCACTGAGAGATGAATCAACTAAGCTAGCAGAAGGTGTGGGAGTAAGAGGAAGAGGAAAAGGAAGAGGGAGATGGAAGGGACGAAGGGCAAAGCACCAGTAGAATCATTTAACAACATGTACAGTGTTAAATTTGATTAACTGGAGGAGAAAATATAAAAATTTAGCAAATGAAAGGAGCAAAATGGAAGATAGATGCCTAAAAATCAACTGGAAGAAGGTGCAATATGGCAAAGTAGGAATGGCTACACAAAAACTACAAAGCTCCAGATTTATACATGACTAAGGAAAATTTAGATGCTACATGCAAGAAATTTAGGAATATGGGAAGCAGCAGTCTGTAATATAGATTCAAAGGAATACATAAGAATGTGTAAACAAAAACTTAAACAATTTATGGAAAGTAGAAGATGAAATGATAAGTAGAATACAATACTTCAAGAAAAATTTGACAATGCTGAAAACCAAACCAAGCACCTGGATCAGACAACTACTTTTAATTATTAAGATTCTTTTGTTCCTACTGATGTGTAGGATACTTTAGGCATGTAGAATAAGCTAAGACAATAAGAAGAATATAATTTTCTCAATACCAAAAAGCAAGTACTGCCAGGAATTCTTTACAGGAGGAGGGAGACACCAGTGGAAGCCAGTATCAGGGAATATAAGTTAGTGATCATAGGAACATTCAAGATAATACTAACTATGATATATCTTAGTATGTTTAAGGAAAATAAAACAACATCAAAAGCATTTTTATCTTTAGAACAAGTTTTACATTATATCAACTCCAATATACTCTTTGGAATTCTGAAGAAGAAGAAATCGTCTTTGGACAGACTGATTTGATGCTTATCTACCAGCCAAACCAGTCTTTTCACCAAACTATTTCATAAATTTCTTTTCTCTTGAATTTGATTCAGTAAATCTTCAACAATTATCCAATTTGTCAACTTCAGCTTCGGCATATTTCCGTTATACCACATTTCAAAAGCTAATCTCCAACTACCTGATATGTTTAATGTTTATTTCTACACCTCATACACCTCACCTCACCCCCCCCCCCCCTCCCCCGTAGTGCACACACTATACACATTAAAAAACTTATCAATATTTACATTAATTGTTAATATATACCTTTTTCTGATAATCTTTTCTTGCTCTTGCAAGCCATTTTATATTATCTCTGCTTCAGACATTGCCAGTTATTTTGCTCCTCTAATACAAAAATTCATCTATAACTTTAATTTCATAATCTAATGCTCTCTGTATCATCTGATTTAATTTGGTGACATTTCACTAGCCTTTTTTAGTTTTGTTGTTGGCAGGAAACCTCAAAGGCTTTACAAAATACACTTATTTCCTGTCTATTGATCACTGCTTTTTTAATTATTTCATGACCAGTTTTGGGCAATGTCACCCACTTTCAGGTAATTTCTCGTGGTTACAGAATAACCAATCTTAATGGAACTATCAGTTTCACTTTTTTTTTTATAACAGTACACTCAGTTTTTATTCTTCAGCCTTGAAATTTCTTCTTTGTTTCCTTTAGTGCTAGCTCAATGTTCTGTCCCATTCTCAATTGCTTCCTCCCTTTCACATCCTTTGATTCTTATAACCACAGCCCAATTTCCATATGAGTTTTAGATTATTTCGCTCACTGAATTTTATCCATGATAATTTCAGAATTTTAAGAAGTTTAGTCTACTCAAAATTATTAAAAGAACTAAATGTATAAATACTATAAATGTGGCTTTGCCTTCTTCAGCCTGATATGTCACAAGGTCAGTATGGACTTGCATTTATCTGCACTTCTCTGGAATCCAAACTGATATTCCCACAAGCTGACTTCTATCAGTGCTTTAATTATCCTGTAATTAATGCATGTTACCTTGCTACCATGCTGGATGTTGGGTGCAGAGAAATCTAATACTATCATGGGGTGAAAGAGGACAGAGAGAATTGAAGAAGATGACATCCTGCAAAGTTTTCTCACCCAAATAGTTGAATCACAGGTGGAGATGCAAAGCCATGACAAGAGATTCAGGAAATCGAATCTAAGGGTACTATGGTTAACTCGTGCACCATGTAGGGCGTCCTTCCCGACATGGCCTGCACTTCTGTAGTTTTGATAGTGGCAGGTCAAGCGATAGAAGGGGACCTGAACTTATAGGGCCAAAAAGTGAGACTCCTTTTAGTCGCCTCTTACGACAGGCAGTAATACCTTGGGCCTATTCTAACCTCCGAACCCACAGGGGGAGAACTCCAGATAGGAATATCAACAATGTAGGAAAAGACAGAACGCTATGTACAGTAAAGAAGTCACATTAAGTTGCAAAAAAGCACAGTTAAAAAACGCTTGCAGCAAGCTTTTGGCCATAGCCTTCATTAGAAAAAGAGAAAAAAAACATTAATATATACAAGCAAGCACACCTCATGCACACATGACCGCTAACTTCAGCAGCTCAATGTGCTAGAGTTGGCAGTCGTGTGTGTGTGTGTGTGTGGGGTGTGGTTGCTTTTAAGTAAGAATGGTGTGCATTTCTTTTGCTGATGAAGGCTGTGACCAAAAGGTTTTTATAAGTGTCTTCATTGTGCTTGCCTGCAACTTAACAAGTTTTCTTTTCAATAAGTAGCATTTTTTCCTACATTGTTAACTTACTACCATGACTTATTAAAGTGACAATTTGGTTACACTCCTGTCTGTGTCTGCTTCTTATGGTGTCCCATCTGTCCCCAGATCGGTCTGCCACTGTGGTTGCCCCGATTGCTGCCCGCAGTGGGGCTGAGCCCTCACCTGTGGTTGATTGGGAGGTCGTTCCAAGGCGTGGCAGGCAGCGAAAGGCGTCCCCGGAGGCTGATCAGAAAGCCTCCCCGGTGCGTCTGACAAACTGGTTTCAGGCACTGTCTCTGGCTGTGCCAGATGCAGCTGCCTGCCCTGTTTCAGAGGATCATTCTCAACCTTCAAGGTCCGGGCAATCGCAGAGGGTGGGCTTACTGGTAGTTGGGAGCTCCAATGTTAGGCGCGTAATGGGGCCCCTTAGGGATACGGCGGCTAAGGAGGGGAAGAAATCCAGTGTGCACTCCGTGTGCATTCCGGGAGGAGTCATTCCTGATGTGGAAAGGGTCCTTCCGGATGCCATGAAGAGCACAGGGTGCAGCCAGCTGCAGGTGGTGGCACATGTCGGCACTAATGACGTGTGTCGCTTTGGATCTGAGGAAATTCTCTCTGGATTACAGCGGCTATCTGATTTGGTGAAGGCTGCCGGTCTTGCTTACGAAATGAAGGCAGAGCTCACCATCTGCAGCATCGTTGACAGTACCGACTGCGGACCTTTGGTGCAGAGCTGGGTGGAGGGTCTGAATCAGTGGCTCAGACGGTTTTGCGACCGTATTGGCTGCAGATTCCTTGACTTGCGCCATAGGGTGGTGGGGTCTCGGGTTCCGCTGAATAGGTCAGGAGTTCACTACACTCAGCCGGCGGCTACAAGGGTAGCGGAGGCTGTGTGGCGTGGACTGGGCGGTTTTTTAGGTTAGAAGGCCTTGGGAAAGTACAGGGTGGGCTGCAATGTCAAAGGGTGCATGGCAATTACAGGACGTGCTTGGATCAAGGAACAGTCGGAATTATAGTTGTAAATTGTTGTAGTTGCGCTGGAAAAAGTCCCTGAGCTTCAAGCGCTAATAGAAAGCACAGAAGCTGATATCGTTATAGGTACAGAAAGCTGGCTAAAGACTGAAATAAGTTCTACAGAAATTTTTACGAAGTCTCAGACGGTGTTCAGGAAAGATAGATTAGGCAGAATTGGTGGTGGAGTGTTTGTGTCTGTCAGTAGTGGTTTATCTTGTAGTGAAGTCGAAGTAGATACTCCGTGCGAATTGGTGTGGGTGGAGGTTATACTTAACAGCCGAATTTTAATAATTGGCTCCTTCTACCGACCCCCAGACTCCGATGATACAGTTGCGGAACAGTTCAGAGAAAGTTTGAGTCTCGTAACAAATAAATACCCCACTCATACGGTTATAGTTGGTGGGGACTTCAACCTACCCTCGGTATGTTGGCAAAAATACTTGTACAAAACCGGTGATAGGCAGAAAACGTCTTCCGAGATTGTCCTAAATGCTTTCTCCAAAAATTATTTCGAGCAGTTAGTCCACGAAAATTGTAAATGGTTGCGAAAACACACTTGACCTCTTAGCCACAAACAATCCAGAGCTGATAGAGAGCATCATGACTGATACAGGGATTAATGATCACAAGGTCGTTGTAGCTGGGCTCAATATCATTTCTTCCAAATCCATCAGAAACAAACGCAAAATAATTTTATTTAAAAAAGCGGATAAAGTGCCACTAGAAGCCTTCCTAAAACACAACTTCCATTCCTTCCGAACTGACTATGCGAATGTAGACGAGATGTGGCTCAAATTCAAAGATATAGTAGCAACAGCAATTGAGATATTCATACCTCACAAATTGGTAAGAGATGGAACGGATCCCCCGTGGTACACAAAAAAGGTCCGAACGCTGTTGCAGAGGCAACGGAAAAAGCATGCGAAGTTCAGAAGAACGCGAAATCCCGAAGATGGGCTAAAATTTACAGACGCGCGAAATTTGGCGCGTACTTCGATGCGAGATGCCATTAATAGGTTCCACAACGAAACATTGTCTCGAAATTTGGTAGAAAATCTGAAGAAATTCTGGTCGTATGTAAAGTACACAAGCGGCAAGACGCAGTCAATACCTGCGCTGCGCAGTGCCGATGGTACTGTTATCGACGACTTTGCCGCTAAAGCGGAGTTATTGAACGCAGTTTTCTGAAATTCCGTCACCAGGGAAGACGAATGGAATATTCCAGAAGTTGAAACACGAACATCTGCTAGCATGAGTCTCTTAGAAGTAGATACTTGAGGGGTTGCGAAGCAACTCAAATTGCTTGATACGGGCAAGTCTTCAGGTCCAGATTGTATACCGATTACATTCCTTTCAGATTACGCTGATACAATAGCTCCCTACTTAGCAATCATATAAAACCTCTCGCTCACTGATAGATCTGTACCTGCAGATTGGAAAATTGCGCAGGTCGCACCAGTGTTCAAGAAGGGTAGTAGGAGTAATCCATCGAACTACAGACTTATGTCATTGACGTCGGTTTGCAGTAGTGTTTTGGAGCATATACTGTATTCAAACATTATGAATCACCTCGAAGGGAACGATCTATTGACACGTAATCAGCATGGCTTCAGAAAACATCACTCTTGTGCAACGCAGCTAGCTCTTTATTTGCACGAAGTAATGGCCGCTATCGACAGGGGATCTCAAGTTGATTCCTTATTTCTAGATTTCCGGAAAGCTTTTGACACCGTTCCTCACAAGCGACTTCTAATCAAGCTGCGGAGTTATGGGGTATCGTCTCAGTTGTGCGACTGGATTCGTGATTTCCTGTCAGGAAGGTCGCAGTTCGTAGTAATAGACGGCAAATCGAGTAAAACTGAAGTGATATCAGGAGTTCCCCAGGCAAGTGTCCTGGGACCTCTGCTGTTCCTGATCTATATAAATGACCTGGGTGACAATCTGAGCAGTTCACTTAGATTGTTCGCAGATGATGCTGTAATTTACCGTCTAGTAAGGTCATCCGAAGACCAGTATCAGTTACAAAGCGATTTAGAAAAGATTGCTGTGTGGTGTGTCAGGTGGCAGTTGACACTAAATAACGAAAAGTGTGAGATGATCCACATGAGTTCCAAAAGAAATCCGTTGGAATTCAATTACTCGATAAATAGTACAATTCTCAAGGCTGCCAATTCAACTAAGTACCTGGGTGTTAAAATTACAAACAACTTCAGTTGGAAGGACCACATAGATAATATTGTCAGGAAGGCAAGCCAAAGGTTGCGTTTCATTGGCAGGACACTTACAAGATGCAACTAGTCCACTAAAGAGAGAGCTTACACTACACTCATTCGTCCTCTGTTAGAATATTGCTGCGCGGTGTGGGATCCTTACCAGGTGGGATTGACGGAGGACATCGAAAGGGTGCAAAAAAAAAAAGGGCAGCCCGTTTTGTATTATCACGTTATAGGGGAGAGAGTGTGGCAGATATGATACACGAGTTGGGATGGAAGTCATTACAGCATAGACGTTTTTCGTCGCGGCGAGACCTTTTTACGAAGTTTCAGTCACCAACTTTCTCTTCCGAATGCGAAAATATTTTGTTGAGCCCAACCTACATAGGTAGGAATGATCATCAAAATAAAATAAGAGAAATCAGAGCTCGAACAGTAAGGTTTAGGTGTTTGTTTTTCCTGCTCGCTGTTCGGGAGTGGAATAGTAGAGAGATAGTATGATTGTGGTTCGAAGAACCCTCTGCCAAGCACTTAAATGTGAATTGCAGAGTAGTCATGTAGATGTAGATGAGATTATTACAACCTTTAAGTCTGACTTTACTTCACCTGTCTCATATACTGCATACCAAAAGGAAGTCTTATGTTTGTTTTACTCAAAAAACTTAATAATTCTGAGGAAGTTTCATCTAGTGTTGGTGCCAAAAGGTTTTGACTTATGCTCCCTGTAACTTCTTGCAAAATCTGAATCTCCCAACTCATCTCCTATTACTTCCCCTTCACTTTCAACATATTGCTTATTTTCTTTGTAAGCTCTTCTGTACATTTCTGCATTTCCCTTCTTTGCTCAGTACTGGCCTACAGTCTGAGGTGTTGACATTCATATAGCTGCTTCTCTATTAGCAAAGAGTCATTTTCCTACAGGTGATACCTATGTTTATCATTTCATCAATTTAATTCTGTTTCTCTTATGTTACCCAAGGAATTTTCCTGACCTTGTCTTTTGATCATTTGATCCTCTACTGTCCTCACTATTTCATTTCTCGAAGTTGCCTATTCATACCAAAAGCAGAATAAATGGCAGTATAATCAAGACCTGTCCAGTAGAAAGTTCAAGAGTGATGTTGCCCCACCACAGGATCTTGTGGTGACAAAGTCATCTGTAGCACAGCATGAAATCTCCATCTTCATTCCATATTTAATACATTATCCATCATTCATAACAAACTGGAAGTTAAGTCAGAAGAGCTGTACCATGAAATAAAAAAGTCTCCAAACAGTATTCTGAAGAACATTACATAAACATTCAAATATGATAATTGAAATTCCTGGTAGAATGTAAATAATTTAGGAGAAAAGTGCTGGAATATTTCAGTTCTACAGCTTTAATTGAATGAGGGATTGTGTTGAGTAGAATGGGGAAGGGGAGAAATGGGACAGGTAGTGGAAGGAAGGTTTGAAGTATGGCGACTGACAGATGGGAGGGAGCCAGCACGTGCAAAGGTTAGGAAGGAGGGAGAGGTGATAGGTGGAAGAAGTACGAAAGCAACGTCGGCACTGGTGATGTTGAATTAGCGCAGCACAGAGGAGTTGATTTGGAGTGGGGAAGAGGGCTTGAGTGTAGGATGCATGAAGGCTTGGTCCTCGGGTTGGCTGCTAGCGGAGATTGAAACGACGAGGAGTATGGGAACAAAGGATGTGTCACAATGATAAGTCCCATCCATACAGTCCACAGCAGCTGTTGTTGGAGAGGAGGTGGCTGATGGCACAGTCTGTGAAACAGCCACTGAAAGCCAGAATGTTGCCCCCAGCAGATAATTCCTCCAATCTTGGCCACATTTGGGCAATGGCCTTTCACTGAGGTCAACAGCTGGTTAGTAGTCATGTTCAAATAAAGTGCCGTGCAGAAACTGCAACAGATCCAGTATTTCACAGGTAGCCCTGCCTCTAGATGGGATACAATAAGCCAGTAATGGGACTGGAGAAGGATGTTCTGGCTGTATGTCCGTAACAGGTCTTGCACCGGGGTCTTCTGCAGACATATGAGCCATGTGGCAAGGTGTTGGGAGTATGTGTGTCATTAGGATGGGCCATGACATTGCATAGAGTGGGTGGGCACAGGAATACAACTCTGGAAGGGGTGGGAAGAATGTTCCTTGTTTCCAGGCATGACAAAACATAGTCAAAGCCCAGGTGAAGAGTATGTTCAGTCCAGTATGACACTGAGCAATGATGAGAGATGTTCCTTTGCAGCTGATTCATGGGGGTGGGGGAGGATTAGGGACATGAGGATATGGCCCACAGAATCTGTCTGTGGGCTGGGTTTGCA
Organism: Schistocerca gregaria; assembly: GCF_023897955.1. NCBI lineage: Eukaryota > Metazoa > Arthropoda > Insecta > Orthoptera > Acrididae > Schistocerca > Schistocerca gregaria. The sequence continues at coordinate 499,499,303 of NC_064923.1, forward strand.
AGATAGGCACTATCTGCAAAGTCCTTAGAGAGACCTTCTGCATACTGAACAATGGAATTCTCATCACTGCATTAACCATGCATGGTCAGACTGTATGGGAGTGATTTTTTGGTGCGGAAGGGATGATCACTATCAAAAAGCAGGCATTTTGGTGGTTAGTGGGTTTGGTATGGATAGAGGTATGGATGAGCCCTCTGAGGTGTAGATCAATGTCCAGGAATGTGGCACTATGGGCTTAAGATGACCAGTTGAAGGGGATGGAAGAGAAGGCATTGAGGCTCTGGAGGACAAGGATAGAATGTATTGACCCTGCATTTAGATTACGAAAATATCAATTAACCTGAGCCAGACAAAGGGTTTGGTGTAGGTAGGAAGGTTTCCACTAGATCTGTTTGTACACCTTACCCTCAGAGGAGTAATTATATGTAAAATTTAATTAGTTAGATGATAAGGAATGAGGTGGTGGATTTGGGGTCTGAAGGACATTACAAAAGGTAGTGTTTGAAAGTGGCAAAGTCACAGGCATGGAGGATTTGGAACAAGGGGAGGCAGTGGCAACAGTGATAAGTAAGGATCCTGGTGGTAATAGGGTGTCTACGTAAATCCTTACAATAAGACGATAGAGAGTAAATACCATGCAGGTATTTTTCTGTTTAACAGTGTACAATATGAACCAACAGATTTTTTTTCTATTTTTCAATATTATGTTTCTGAATTTACATTAAAATTTTAGTTATTCACACACACACACACACACACACACACACACACACACACACACACACACACACACACACACACACACACACAAGTGTACTGAATTTGAAGCAAATGTTACAGACAATGAATTGGGTTCTTGGGCTATGCTATAGACCACTCTGTTATCACAACCTTCATTTATTTTTCTTTTAACCACTTTTGCAACCTGTTCCAGACCTCAGGCTAAGCTATATACCGTCATGTCACCACAATCAAGAGTTAAGAGGAGAACACCATGCCAGCCCCAACAGTCAGTAATTTTAACCCCTGATGATGGAGATGGCCACCAAAAGCCTAAGTGTTTTCTTCTAATTTGAAGAGTTCTCAGGTATCCGACCAGGTAGTGTCTTAATTTCTCCACAATATTTCGGCAGACATACATGCTGCCATCTTCAGGTGGTTCCTGACGATTTGTCAGGAACCACCTGAAGATGGCAGAGAGTACGTCTGCCAAAATATTGTGGAGAAATTACGACACTACCCGGTTGGATACCCAAGAACTGTTCAAACTGGATATGCCAGGAAAACTTCAGATTGTTTTCTTTTAAGTGACAGAGCTGGCAACACGAAGAGATTTTATTGAAGTTTAGAGGAAGTGGGATGAGGAGGTGGTGAGTTGGTGCATTGATTCATCCATCGTGTTCTGTAGACCTCCAAGAAGAATCTTCAAGGATGTGGACCTAATAAAAATATACATTAACATAAGATGAAGACAACATAAAAACTTGAACTGTAGGCCTATACTGTGTTAACAACTTACTATCACTATTTTTTAAAGTCATAAATACCAAGTCCTATTTATATTAATATTACAGTATTGCCCTGCAGCTTCATGCTACAGCTACTTGTCATGCAGCTGTCATCACCTCATTCCCTGGATTTAAATCAATAATTTGTTGGGAGAATGGCTAATTAAGTACTTTTTTAAACAACTGTTAAGAGTCCCAATTCCTTGCTTTTCATTAAGTGGTAGATAGTTGAGTACTTTATCCCACAGAGGCCATATTCCCATTTTGAACACAGGACAAGAAGGCAAAGTCTATCTGAAAATTATTCCCTGCTAGACAAAAGGAAGGCAACTGGGAAAAGAGGAAGGAAGACTACAATTAATATCCAACTGACAATGAGGTCATCAGAGATGGTGCACAAGCTTAAACTGTGTCAAAGATGGGAACGGAAATCAACTGTTCCTTTAAAGCAACCATTCTGGCATTTGCCTGGAGCAATTTACAGAAGTCTGGGAAAAGCTAAATCTGGATGTCTGGACACAGAACCAAATCCAGTTTGCTAACCACAATGCTACCTCACTTTTTTGCCAATAATTATTTTTATTATGGATATCAAAGGTCATCTGAAATTGATTTTATCAGTAACATAGCTACATAATTTTTGAGTAAATGTATTTGGAAGTGAGTAAGGATTCGAAGATCTTTAAACAGGTCTCTGCAAGATTTACACTTACCTATTCGCCACAAAATTCTTACTGCTTGCTTCTGCTGAAGAAATGCTTTGTTTACTTGTGCACTCCCCAGAGGACAATTCTATAAGCCAGTGTGAGTACATGCAAAATAAACCAACACACTTATCTTTATATCAACCCAATGAGAGATACTTTTAAGGGCATAACACGCTGAAGTGAGTTTCTTGATTAGTTTATCCATGCCATTTTAACTGTTATCCAGCTGGAACCCAAGGAATTCTACATACTATACTTTATTTATTATATACAACCATCGATGTCTGCTTCTGGCACTAAGTCAGTATTACCGAGTGGGGCAGCAGTAGAATACTCTAACTGAAGAACACTTACATTGAAAATTTGCCTTGGCAGATAAAAAGAAGTAACATTCAAAATACACTGTTGTAAAATTTACTTAAAATGCAAAAGTGCAAAGCCACAGCAAGCAGCACGCATGTTGTGGAATAATGTAATTCATGTGCTCTTGCTGAGAAGGGAGACAAGAAAATTGAGAGAATAAAGTTTTTTAGTCCCATCATGAACTGAATACAGCAACTTTAGACACATTTCGTAATATAAGGAACTGATTACAAAGAAAAGAAGGTTCCATGAACATACCTTTTAACTGATTTATTTCATATAGCTGCACATGGACTATAATAGGAGAAGTATGTTTTTGTGGTGTAGGTTGGCAGTCCAGTTAGCAACTTAGGTAAACACAGCCTTTTTTCCCCAAATGTAAAATATGTTACTCAAAACTATTACGAGTTATATCTTTTATAGCCGTCACATTTGTTGACAAATTATGTGCGTACTGGGTAACTTTACTAGACCAGGATTTGATATTGTGATTTCAATCATATTTTCCGTTTTGGAACCTTAATTGCAACCAGGCAGAAAACGGATTTAAAAAGATTACACAAGTCGCAAATTAATGTCAGTGCTCCACAACACGGCAGGTGACGATACGAATGAATGGACAACATTCGTTATTATATTTAAAACCTCTGAAATACTCAGCCGGTTAAGAAATGAGAGGGCGTGACAGTGTTAAAATGTGTTTGTCAGCCGACAGATAAGAAGACGTTTTATGCACATTGTCATTAACAATTAGTTTCCTTTGAAACTTCTGACGCACTTTTTCCCGTCTATTGCCTAGATGAACGGCATGTGGCTCCAACCTGACGATCGGATAATCTAAAGAAATAATATTCTCTGTGATGCAATTTGCATTTGCCTATAGCGAAGGCTAAAGGTGATGTGATATGATTAAGTTCCATAAAAAGTGGCCATCTAAGTCTGTACCCTATCACCATTCAAAACGCAAACGAGACAAAAACATTACAAATAATTCTTCAGCTTATACCAAACACTGTACGTTAAGAAATAGTTTTAATGTTTTAACGCAAACGAGACAAAAACATACTATAAATAATTCTTCAGCTTATACCAAACACCATTCGTTAAGAAATGGTTTAAATGTTTTCAATCATTTAAGAGCGTAAATGAAAATATAGGGCAGCATCCATACGTCACTTATCCGACGTATAATTAATCAAAACAGGCCATTACTAAACACTACCTTTCTAAATACAAGTGTGAACGACAAACCTGTGCACATTCTATACAGCTCAGTAATATTAAGCACCAACAAATTACTGTTCTACACAACATTTGAAATAGCTGAACAGTTCTCGCTGTTCTCTAATCCCCAATCATAACACTTCGCACAGCAGCTGTCATACGCCTTCCTATTCCCACAGATTATACTTCTAGCGCACAGAGATTTAAGCAGAGTTCGCACACACAAAAGGTGTCGCCACAGATGTTGGCATACTGCAGTTGCAACGCTGTTGTGGATGAACTTAAAAGTTTTTAGTGGCGCAACTTACACGACGCAACCACAAAAAGTTCAACTTAGTTGTACTTTATTCCGCCACTTTTCTTCCACCACTATTCCCTGGTGACATATTTCGAAACATGAGCATTCTGTCGCAGTTATCGTGAAGTAATTGTAGTTGCATTGCATCCGATTTCAACAGTGTGTTATCATTTTATTACTGAAAAAAGTGAAAGCAGTGATCGGCATGTTCACAGCTTCTGGAACTACAAGAACATCAACTTACGTTTAATTTTTTGCAGCAGTGCGTGTGTATGGCTGAGGGGGCAATGTTTCCAGACCAATGACGTATCCCACAATCTTAAAAGATTTTTGAATAAATAAACTTAACATATGAAACCTAAAAAAGCGAGTCGTATAAACTTCGTGATTTGTGAGAACAAACATTGTAATCGTGAATTTATATGCAAGAAAGTGATGTGGCAACTGTTAAACTAAAAATTAATTATTCAAAATGTATATATCAACGAATTCAATAAAATTCTAAAATCTTGGAAGAGTGGCACGTTTGCTGATGATATTTACATGCCAGCTGTTGGTTAGTTTGCCATTGGAGAAAGGGTTTTCATCTCCGAGTGTTATTTCTTTTATACACGTGTTTGGGGCCCCTGTGCGAAATTTATTTTCGGATCCGATGTACGGGTTTCGTCTCCATTGTATTTAACTCTTGTCACAGGTCTAGTCTGCATACCCGCCCATATGATTTCAATTGATGCTATACTGAAAGATGTGCAACTACATAGCATCTGTGGCACGCTGTGTGAACGGTAGTTCACGATGCCACTACAGAAAGTCACAAGCTGTCGTGTCACATTAGCTGTGTGCGTGAACCTGGCTTTAAAGATATAAATAATTTAGGATTAAAGGATACCACTCATCAGAAAGCAAAGGGGCTGAATTGTCCTTGGACACACACAAAAGAAATAAAAAAAGATATTTAAGATAAGTAGGATTGCAGAAGAGTTCATATCTTAAAATGCTGCCAGTCTGCTACCTGATATGGATCAATATCTCCCCACTCCCCCTCCCCCCTCTCCCAACTGTAAAAAAGCATAAATAAGAAATGACTCCACTATAACTTTTCTGAAAACGAAGTGACCATATAAATACACACACATTTAATTTCACATTTTCCAGTATTCAGTTGAGATTTCATAAAATTTGATGAATCGTCTAACGAGCAATAGCGGTTAGCTTTGTTGCAATTAAAAATTCTGAACTAAACATCTCTAATAACAATGCGCTAAGCTAGAGCAGTGCATGCAGTTTATCTCTTTATTGGCTTTTTTATGCCTGTGTTAAAAGTCTTGCTGTGCATTTATGAGAGACATCAGTCTACTTCAATCAAATTTTTCATAAGGGTAACTAAAACAAGTTGAAAGATATGTTCAGTAAACTATATAAAAAATAAACTACACAAAAAGAAGCATTAGTGTCATATCTCAACGACGAACTTAAAACTTGTAGCACAGAGCAAGAGCATTAAGAGGAGCTATGGCTCAATTTTAAAAGAACATTTGATCATGCACTGGACAAATACACTGATCAGCCAGAGCATTATGATCATCTATCCAATAGCCAATATGTCCACCTTTGGCACAGGTTACAGCAGCAACACGTCATAGCGCAAGGTGAGGAAACAATTAGGGCTTTATATGTCCTTGGAGGAATTTGGCATCACATCTGTACAAACAAGTCACCTTATTCACGTAAATTCCGTGGAGTCGGATGATTAGCTCTGATTCCACATTCAATCTCATACCAGATGTATTCGACCATGTTCAGATCTAGCGAGTTGAGGGAGCAGCACATCACTTGGAGCTCATCACTGTGTTCCTTGAAACACTTCATCGCTCTCTTGACCTTGTGACATAGAGCATAATCTTGATGAAAACTGCTACTGCGATCATGCTTGCCTCTGAGCACTATGGGACTTAATATCTGTGGTCATCAGTCCCCTAGAACTTAGAACTACTTAAACCTAACTAACCTAAGGACATCACACACATCCATGCCCGAGGCAGGATTCGAACCTGCGACCGTAGCGGTCACGCGGTTCCAGAGGGAAGCGCCTAGAACAGCACGGCCACACCGACAGGCTACTGCGATCAGGAAACATGATCGTCATGAAGGCATGTTCGTGGTCAGCAAGCAGTGTACGATACTCCTTAGCTATCATGGTGCGTTGTACAAGCTCGATTGAACCAATAGATGTCTATGTGAATGTGACGCAGAGTATAATGGAGCCGCCACCAGCTTGTCTTTGTCCTGCACCTGCAGTAAGGTTTCAAGGAGCTGGTCCCTTGGAAGACGACGGATTCGCGCCCTCCCATCAGCGTGATGAAGATTCATCAGACCATGCATTACTCTACAACTGCGCCAACGTCGAGTGTCGATGATCAAGTGCAGTTGTCGTGTTGTTAACATTCGCACATGCATGGGTCGTTGACTGTGGAGGCCCATTGTTAGGAGTGTTTGGTGTTCTGTGTGTACAGACACACATATACTTTGCCCAGAATTAAAATCTGACTTTAGTTCCGCCACAGTTAGCCACCTGTCATGTTTTACCAGTGTGCCTAGCCTACGACATCCAACTTTTGTAATGAGTGGTTGTCGCCCAGTGCCGCAACGTCTGGATGTGGTTTCACTTTGGTTTCGTCACATGTTGAAGACATTCACCATAGCATTCCTCTAACACCCAAGAAGTCGTACAGGTTCCGAAATGCTCGCGCTTGGCCTCTAGGTCCATAGCATTCCTCAAACACCCAACAAGTCATACAGGTTTCGAAATGCTCGTGATTAGCCTCCGGGTCATCATGATCTGCACTCGGTTAAACTCAGATAGATGATGGCTAACTGATATTCTCAGCTGCCGAGAGGTGTTTTTGATATACCTCCACATCGAGGGTTTCAGTTAGTCATCATTTATTCCAGGGAAAAGCTGCATGGTCAACAATACATTTTACACACAGACAGCACACTCACTGATACTACATTCACCCGTGTGTGTCTGACTAGCAGTCATTCCTAGAAAGGTGATGCCAGGTGATGCTGGGTTTATATCGATAGAAGGTCAGTGATCATAATATTCTGGTTGATCAGTGTATGTACCAAGTAGAACAGTTGTTAATGAGAGGGATCCTCCATGGCATGCTATTACTGTAAAGAAACTTCTGAAGAAACAGAGTCTATTGGTATAAAATATGTAAATAGTAATGGAACAAAGACTGTTTTTACAACACATTGGTCAGTCGATTGTTTTTTCAGTCGGTCGATTTTTACAGCAAAAGAAACAACCGAATGAAACTAGTCCCTGTAGCTGTGGCAGCTATATGGATGTTTTTATTCACTCATTGGGTTTAAGTGGCTTCACTCAATGTAAGACAACCGACTGAAACAAGTCTCCACCAGTTGGGCTATTATATTAATTTTTTCACTCATTCATCGGATTTGAGTGATTTTATTTACCTAATTTTTCTTGACTAGAAGAAGGGATCGGTTGGTAGGACATGCTCTGAGACATCGAGGGATCGTACTTGTGGCATTAAATATCAGTTTTTGGTTGGTTTTAAAAGTTTTATGGCTGGTGCTGTACTGTCATTTTATATATCTACAAGTATAAATGAACAGTCACACTTTAACAGGTTTTTATGAGGTCGGATTCTTCTCTGTTTTTGTTTTCAGTACAAATTTTACAGTTGATATTAAATAACTTTCTCATGAGCTAGAGACTTGAAACTTTCAACTTAGCTCAAAACTGGATGACAAGCCAATATTAACTCACTATTTCCAGTCGCGAATGTTTTATAGTTAAGAAAGATTGTCGCTAAGCTTCGTTATGAGCTCTATTCTCTTTAATTTTCGCATTCGCGGTCTTTTCGTGAGATATGCGTAGGAGGAAGTGATATATTGGTTGACTCAGTTGAAGAGAAACTGAAGTTTACCATACATCTCTGGTGTAAGCTTATCAAAATGTTTTGAATCAACTGAAAAACTTCCCACACACAAGACTAAAAAGCATAAAACACCTATTTAAAGAGAAAACTTTTTATATAACACCGTTTTAAAATGGACTAATAAGTATCAATCCTCTCCTATCCCCATGCAGACTCCTAACATCATACAGATAATCCAGAAAATTTGTGCTTTTGAATTTTTAATTGCTGTGATACTGCCTGTAAAACTGAAAACGTTTTGCATATGTAGACAACCAATGAGTAATTTTTTGTACAAAATATGTACCATTCACACAAATAAATGGCAGAATATTCAAATGACTTTGCATTTGTGGACATCATCACATGTTGCCCATAAAACAGAATGCAAACTGTCGCTAAAACGAGGCAAGGTGGTTCCTCACTTCTTCATATATCCTTGATGGAACCATTGCACTGAGCTTTGCACCCCCAAGTAGGTCTGTAGTATGTCGAGACTTACCAGGATTGCTCCTACCTTGAGGAAGTCCAGAGGCGTATTGTAGGAATGTCTGTACGTCTGTCTGAGGAAAAATCGGACTTTCTTCGGTGCCTCAGGAAATTCTATAGATTAGAAGTAAATAGATTGTAATAAACCCTAGTTAACATTAATTAAATGATGACCGAACCATAGATAGTTTCTCCGTTTTAGTCTGTTCAAAACCCAGCAGGAAGCACACCTAGACGTTCCTCTATACATATACAGTATGTTCCAAAACGATCTTTACAAATTTTGTCACGAATATTTCAGACTTAGGAATAGGTAGAAAGGTATGGTTTGCAGTATAATGTTCACATACATCTAAAGTTATTTTTTTTTCTCATTTTCCCATGTTAGTTATTAACAGCCCTAGCCCCTCAGCAGTTGGTACAGTGTGTGAAATTGTCGGTACAGACCAGGTCTAACTGACACCCAAGTCATGTAAAACATAATTACATTTTTCCTTTGGTGGGGCTAGCATGAACTGTGAGCTCGTATCAGAGCAGCAATTACACACATTAATGAGGACATCTCATAGATATCCTGTGTGCTACAAATGGCACACACATTTAATGTAATCATCCATTTTCAAAAGCAATTTTGGAGTCCTACTTATCGCATATTTAACAATTATGGAAAATTTTATCCTGGAATAGACGTTCAGTTCACATGTATCGGTATGCTGTCACTGAAAGCGCATTATCCCAAATGAGTAATGTATGGAATAGTGACAAAACAGTTTGTTGTACAAACTGTGACAGCAACATTAGTGACTAAAGTAAATTATGATGAAACTTGAGTTGGATGTTCTCATATGCTGTTGGAGAATACAGATATGCTGAAGAAAATTTACAGCACTGATTAATGCTGTACATCTGTTCACACTCTTTCATCTTAGAACACACTAATAAAGCATAAATTAATGTGCTTTTATGACAAATTAAAGTCATAGGTTGCATTTATTAAATTCAATTACGACTTTTTTCTGCAATATCAAAATTTTTAATGTATCTCGAATCTGGATCTAGAAAATATGGTCACCTTAACACAGTGAACTCTGTTAACCAGCTACTAGAACATTAGGTGTGTATGAACATTATGTCACAAACCGCACGTTTTTTTATCTATCCCCATTTCTGAAATATATGTGATCAAAGCTGTAAAGATTACTTTTGAGCCCTCTGTATTTCCTATACTACCTTAATGAGACAACAAGATGCCACTAACAATGCAGGACTGCATGTACCGTGATGCCAACTCGCCCATGAAACAAATTAATATTTTAAATGTCATTTGCCGTCTACTGGCTGAGCTGTATTAAAACTGATTTAATTTATGTTCATATTCCCTACTGTAGATGAGCACTATGTTTGGACATGAATGCCTCTGTACTGCACTTTCACAAAACCTTGTTACTCTTGTGCAAAATTTATATCTGCCAATAAGTAAGAGACATCCATCTGCTGTCATTGTTAGCATCGAATTCAAATGAGGAAACATTCTCCCTCTCATATCCCCACACCCTTCGATCCATCATGACCATTGACCAACTTTTGTGCGTCTGGGAAAATAATCCGATATCTGGGGTTTTCGAAGTTTTTCTTTGGGGTGAGGAGTTTAAGTGATGGCAGGTCTACTCCAGCGATGCGCTAGCTTAATCAGTTATGTGTTAATGGTACCTGGAACAATTAATTCACAACAATACATGAATCAGTCTTAAATGTTGAAAAGCAAAATTACTCCACAAAGTGCACACTTAAATGAACACATTTGTTGCTTATATTAACTTTGGCATACCCCTGGTATACATCTTCAATTAACCCTGGGGGTTGATTTGATTTGATTAATTTTTCGTTTCATAGATCCGTGCTGAGGAGATCCTCGTGGATGTGGAATATACACAATACATCATTTGTTTCTATTAAAAAATTCGTCAATGGAGTAGAAGGAGTTGGCCACTAGTAAGTCTTTCAGGCTCCTTTTAACCTGATCTTTATTTGTAACTAAATTTTTTATGTATACTGGCAAATTATTGAAGATGAGTGTTCCTGAGTAGTGGACCCCTTTTTGAACTAAAGCAAGTGCTTTTAACTCCTTGTGCAGATCATTTGTGTTCCTGGTATTGTATGCATGAACTGAGCTATTTGTTGGAAAAAGAGATATAGTATTTAAAACAAATTTCATTAAGGAGTAAATATACTGAGAGGCAGTAGTTAGTATATCCAGTTCTTTGAAGAGGTTTCTACAGGACGTCCGTGAATTTACTCCACAAATAATATGCATTGCACACTTTTGGACTCTGAAAACTTTTGTTTGACTTGACGAGTTACCCCAAAATATTATACCATATGACATTATGGAGTGAAAGTAGGCAAAGTATGCAAGCTTTTTCATTTTTGTGTCGCCTATGTCTGCTAACACTCGAATTGCAAATACAGATTTGTTAAGGCACTTTCTGTGTTGTGCTCCTCCCAACTGAAGTTACTATCATGTTGTAATCCCAGGAATTTAAGACTGTCAACCTGTTCTATCTGCTCTTCGTACTTTATGTATATGCTGGGTGGAAACATCGTACAGGTTCTGAATTGCATATAGTGAGTCTTTTCGAAGTTTACTGTCAGTGAGTTGGCTTTAAAACATTTATTAATATCCATGAAAATTTCATTAGCAGATCTTTCTACAACTACACTCGACATACAATTTATTGCAATACTTGTGTCATCTGCAAACAAAACGAACTCTGCTTCTGGCAGCGTAACTGATGAGAGATCATTAATGTACACAAGAAAATGCAATGGCCCTAAGATGGATCCTTGTGGGACACCACATGTAATTTCTTCCCATTCTGATGATGACTGATGACTTAATTCACTAGTCCCTTGCACTGACACGCTTTGTTTCCTGTTAGTGAGGTATGACTTGAAGCATTTTGCAGCACTGCTTGTGACACCATAGAATTCTAATTTACTTAAAAGGATGTTGTGGTTCACACAATCCAATGCCTTTGACAAATCACAGAAAATACCTGCTGCTTGTAAGTTGTTATTTAATGAATTAAGTACATTTTCACTGTAGGTGTAAATAGCCTTCTTGATATCAGAACCCTTCAGAAATCCAAACTGTGTTATGGATAATATGTTATTTGTGGTCAGATGGTTGAGCAGCTGCCTGCACATTACTTTTTCTAAAATTTTTGAGAATGCTGGCAAAAGTGAAATCGGTCTGTAGTTTGATGGTATCTCTTTATCCCCTTTCTTGAATAGAGGCTTAACATGTGCCAGTCAGGAAATGTCCCAGTTATAATCGACTGTTTACACAAGTAACTTAGAATTGTACTGAATTCACTTGAACATGCCTTAATTAACTATGTTGATATATCATCATACCCACTAGAATGCTTTGTTTTTAAAGATTTTATCATGGAAGTTATTTCTTTTGGTGAGGTGAGTGACGTTTTCATATACCTGAAGCTATTTGTAAAGGCTAGTTTCAGATATTCAAGAGCATTATTTACTGATCCTGAAAGTCCCATTCTACCAGTAACGGATATAAAGTACTTGTTAAATAGATTTGCCACACTATGCTCATCAGTTACTAATGTGTCATCTACCCTTAGTGCTATTTGCTCCTCTTCCTTTCTGGTTCTACCAGTCTCCTCTTTCACTATATCCAATATTGTTTTTATTTTGTTCTCTGACTTTGCTATGTTCTTCTTGTAGTGCATTTGTTTAGACGTCTGAATTACTTTTTTAAATATTTTACAGTATTTCTTGTATTTAGCTAAATCTGATAGTCTATTTATAAACGGTTTTATGATATGATTTTGTTCCTTTGATTTGTCTATAAAAATGTTATCAATGGCTGTCCTTGAGGATTTAGTGCTCCTAGTTGGAAAGTTTACATTTTGAGTTAGATTGAAAGACGACATTAGTATCTGCAGTGAATGTTTACTGGAAGATTGCATTAGAAAATCTGTATTAAAGTCAGCAGCAATCACTATATCTTTGTTTCTTCCTGTTAAATAACCCAAAGGAGCTTCTAGATGATTTATGAATAGATTATAATTTCCTGCAGGTGCTTGGTAAATAGTTACTATTATATAGGATCTGTTATGGAACTCTGCTTCTGTCGCACATGCTTCTAGACGCTGCTCTAAACAGAATTTATTAATGCCAATGTTCTTGAATTTATGACAGTTTTTAATAAATGTGGCAATCCCTCCTCCATCCATATCTACTCTGCAGAAGTAGGAAGCTAGTTTAAATCCTGAAATGACCAACATACCAGTGGCCACTTGATGTTCAGAGAGGCAGATTATGTCAATTTGGTTAGATGAATTCATTTCATCGATACAAATGAGTTATTCATCAACTTTATTTCTGAGTCCCGGAATGTTCTGGTGTAATAAAGATAACTGAGACTACATGCTAATGGGATTATAACTGTTTTGGCGAAGATGAACTGGCAGTTTTTGATTACTTTCTGTTAAACATTGTTTAAATGGAGGCTGTATGCTAAAATCTGACTCCTGTTCATCTATTTTTTCAAACTGAGTGTATCTGCCAATCTCTCTTAAAACTCGTTTTCTTTTCCCCTTCTCTATCCTAAAAACGGCATCCCTCTGACACCTGTGACCACTGTTATTTTACCACTTGTGACAGTGTACCCTCTTAAGTTTCCCTTCCCTTTCCTATTGAGGTGAAGGCCATGCCTAGTGTAGTCCCACCTATCGATAGCATCCACAGGAATCAAACCAATATGGGACTCTATATCCGTCTGAAGCAGCCACTCCAACTCCAGGTTCACCCTCCCTGCGGAAGAGTTCAAATGAGGCCGATCATGGCGTCTCAACACAGACACAAATCCCACACTCGTATGCCTCGTTGCTGATGCTATCTTCACCAGGTCACTCTCTATGGAATTTTCAGAGTCTCTGTCAGTGCCATTCCCCAGACCACCAACTATAACCACAGCATCATCCTTTGTGAAATCCTTGCATAAAGCACCTACATCCTCTGTTACGTGATCCAGATCTTTACTAGGCTTGTAAAAGTTTGTGACCTGGTACTCTGGACCTAGATTTTCCTGTAGTGTTGGCCAACATCTCTACCATCTGTTTTCAAGATTTATGACAAAGCTGTCTGATACTCTCCTTAACCTGTTCCTCCTATTACCTGTTGCCACTTCCCACCTCTGTTCACCCTTCTCCCTCATTAACCTGTCCAGATCCTCCCTTGCCTTGTCTAGGTCAGCTTGAAGAGCTGCAATTTTCCCTTCGTGTTCCAGTATTTTCCTATCTCTACTGCAGATGCTACAATACCACTGGTGAGCCTCATTCATGTCCCCATTTCCCACGTCACTACAATCGCCCCAATGAAAAAGCTGCAGGACCCATCACACCATACCCCAGAACTAACGATCCTATGGCATGTCACACACTTCTCACTCATAGTAGAAACAGAAATCGTATAAACTGATTTAAGTAGTGACTAAAACGTAAACAATGGACCCTAGAAAATATTCAGGCAGATAGAAATAAATTGAAAAGTACTGATTAAAAAAAACTGGTGATTACATATAAGTTTAAGTTACTGTTTACTTACGATACGCGAGAGTGAAATTAAGCCTAAAATCCGTGCTATAGGCGCTAGAAGGAAAATAAACTTCTTACCCCATTTAGTCTTATTTTATACTTCACTAACACTTATATTTCACTATATAATATAGCACTGCTTTAGTTCAACTAACTAGAGTATTGCAGGCTGGTTTCACTCAGAAGAAGGATTTGATAACTCAGTCTGCTAAAACATTAAGGAATTGCTTCAGTTAAAGAATGAATAAATGGTTCAACTGACAGTAAAACTACTTTGAAGAGAAACTACTGTGAAGAGAAAGAATGAATAATTCAGTAAATGTGAAAAGTTACAACGCTGTCGAATCTTGTCATTCAGTTGCTCCCACTGTCTGTTTTCACTCATAAAATAAATAAATAAATCAATGAATAATAACCCAATTGACAGGTAAAACTGCAATTGACTGATATGTTCGTTTTCATTCAGTTGCCTCCACATACTAGTTTCATTCAAAAAAATGAAAGAGGAGTCCAACCAGCTGAACGATTGTTTTTATTTGGTTCCTGCCACTTACTGATTTCACTAAAAAAATAATGAATAATTAAACCAATATGTAAAACTTCAATCGAATAAATCGATTGTTTTTCAACAACCGAATGAATCTATTGTTTTCACTCATATATTCTCATTACTAGTTGTAAAAGAAAGCATAGGACTGTACAGGATGTTTGGAAATTCGCTTTATTAACTTCTGGGACTTGTAGAGAGTAGTGAGTAGATAATATTTTGAGTTGGAACCCATATACAGAAACATAGCGTTTCCATGCTACAACCAATTGAAAACATGCTTGTAAAGCGACCACTCTTCCAAGTAATTGATTATGTGTGCCCCAGTACATAAGGTGTTTTACAATTCCACTGATTAATAGATAAGGAAATTGCTCATATAAGAAAATTTCTTGTATATTCGTTGATAGTTTCGCCTAAACGTGATACAGAATGGCCTCTTCCAATTCGGGTGTTTGGTATCTCCTTAGAGCACCAAAGTCATTCCTGCTAATGGTGAAGGTAGATTTTCTCGAAGCTACTGCGTCATTGTGGCGAAAAGGGTAGGCAGTTTAGTCAGACACTTTGGAGAATGATCTTTATAAAAGCGACGAGCAGCTTTTCCATTACTGTGAGCTCCATCATTCAGAAGGATGATGCAGGTGTATTCTGCAAGTATGTACTCAATCATGTTGCTGTAACACTAACAGATATGTGAAAGAGGAACGAACCAGGTCAGAGAGGAAGGATGGACGACAGATGGTATCAGCCAATATCACATAACCCCCACCACCATAACCATGACTGTACTGTTGCATATCTTGCAAGCAAACATGTTATCGAACGGCTGTAGCACGATAATGGTATATTTATGGACATGGCTTCCTACTCAAAATATTATCTTCTCTGTCCGCTCTACAAGTTTGTAATGGGTATTGCCGAACACCCTGTAGATAGAGAGATACTGAATGAAATGTGTTTCGCCAACAAGCAGAATATTGTCAAATGGTAATCATGGAACACAAGGAAATTATGGTCACATGGAAAGGCTGTTAGTGGGACGCAAGTTAGTGTTCATCCACTCATAAATGAGACAGGAGCTAAAATTGGCAGTAGCAGATCAAACTTTGAAATTCTTAACTCTGTTTTCAAATTTTCCGTTGCAAAATAGGGGAAATTGCTCCAATTTAATCCTTATACCTCTGAAAAGATGAGTAAGGTGAATACTAGTGTCAGCGCTGTTCACAAGTACGTGAAACCAGATTATATACTGAATTTCCAGTTGAGTTAGCCCCTGTTATAACTATAATCTGTCGCAGGTTCTGCGAACGGAAGAACTGTGTCCAGCTTTTACAAGAAAGCACAGATCACACCCATATTCAAGAAGGGTAGTAAAAGTGATCCAAAAAACTACTGTCCAATATCCTTGACATCGATTTGTTGTAGAATGGTATAACATATTTTGAGCTCAAACACAATGATGTCTCTCGAGTAGAAAGGCCTCCTTCATGTCAATCAGCATCAATTCCAAATAATCGATCGTGCAAAACCCAACTCGCACTTCTCTCACATGACATATCGAAAGTTTTGCATCAAGTCAGTAAGGCAGATGCAGTATTTATTGTTTTATGATAAGTTTTTGACTTAGTACGACATCTACGTTTATTGTCCAAAATATGACCGTATGGCGCATCAAGCAAAATTTGTAACTGGTTTTTTGGTAAGGAAGACACAGGATGTTATCTTGGATGGCGAGTCATTGTCAGATGTAAAAGTAACTTTTGGTGTGTCCCACAGAAGTGTGTTAGGATCCTTTCTGTTGATGTTGAATATGAACGACCTCATGGACAAAATTAAGATAAAAGTAGCCTGGAGAACAGAGTTCCAGGGCATGAGGAAGACAGCACAGGAAAGGAAATACACTACTAACCTGACTATAGCAGATGTTGAAAGTGACCACCACTCTTGACACTTCTGAGCCCTGGTCAGCAAGTTGCTGAAGCCGTATTGTAGATGGACTGCTGGAGTTGCTGCAATCTCATCCGAAACATTCTACTGCATTTCTTTAAGACTATGAGTGTTGTTGCGATACACCTTAGATTTGAGGGCTCCCCACACAAAGTAGTGGCACAATGAGAAGTCAGGTGACATGGGTGCCCAGCTAGGGGCGCGGCCAGACTGTCCACTGCAAACAACTCTGTCAGGCATGAAGATTGTATTAGTGTGCCCCGAAATTCAGCCAGCTGTATGGGCACTTGCTTCACCCTGTTTGAAGTAACTGTAGATCTTTTCCTCTTTTGTTAACGTTGTAACAAATGGTTTCAAAATTTTGGCAATGTAACACGCCGACGCCAGCATCTGGTGAAAGAAGATGGGGCCAATAAGGGGACATGCTGGCACTGGAAGGCAGACACTAACTTTCTGATCATGCAGGAGTGTTTTGCGGGATTTATGCAGATTCCCTGGTGTGCAGAACCTGTGGTTCTGTGAGCTGACATAACCACTCAGGTGAAACCAGTCTTAATCACACAGAAGGAAAAGATACATTTCGAAGCCATTCATTGTTATCTCAGTGAATAGCTATTCACAAAACTAGAGGAGCTGAGAAGCATCTGCTGGTTTTAGTACATGAACAACAGACACTTGGTAGGGATGCATGTTGAGGTACATCAGGTGGATGTGGAGTATTCATAAACATGATCAACATGATATGCTGGTCTCTTGTGACAGGCGTTGGATTGATTTGGTAGAACCCTGAAGCATTTTCTGGAGAATTGAAGTCACATTTTCTTGTGTATGGGCATGTTTCGGAATTTTTTTGACTTTGATGAAACAGGTTCTATCTAACCCCCTTTCAGAGAAAGTCTGGCATAGCACTGTTTTCTGGCACTTTTACACCATTACATTTCTTAGAAAACAACTGACCACAGTGTTTCCATGAGTTTGCTATCATGTAACTTTCCATGACAAACACTTGTTCGTCCACAATAAGTACCATCGTCCCCTGTCAACTACTCTACTCACACAGACAGAGCTCACACTACGCTCTGAACTGGTGTCGATCACGTGGCGGGGGTACCCGTCGTGTGTGGGGCACGAGGTGCAGTTATATGCATACACTCACATCCAAACGTATCCACTCATCTGGGCCACTTTTATTTGCTCTGCCCTGTGGTAATCTCAGACTCTTTGTAGATTATGCCATTATCTGTAAAGAAGTACAGTCCAAAAGAAGCTGGACGAATATTCAGTCAGATATTTATAAGTATTCAAAGTGATGCAAAGATTGGCAACTCGCTTTAAGTGTCCGTAAATGTAAAACTGCATTTCACAAAACGTAAAATCTAGAAGCGTTTGACTATAATATCAGTGAATCACAGTTTAATATGAAAAGGAATGATTACATAGGCTCAGTAGAGGGCAAACTAGGTGGTAGACTTTGGTTTGTTGGTAGATTACTGGGGAAATGCAGTCAATCCACAAAGGAGTTCTAGTGCTACCAGCTCTGGAATACTGCTCAAGTGTGTGGGACCCATACTATATAGGACTAAGGGGGGATATTGAATGTATACAGAGAAGGGCAGCACAAATGGTCACAGGTTTGTTTAATCCATGGAAGAGTGTCCCAGAGATAGTGAAGGGAGTGGACTGGAAGACTCTTGAAGATAGACTTAAACTATTCCAAGAAAGCCTACATAAAGAGTTTCAAGAACCAGCTTTAACTGAAGACTGTTCGAATACAACAAATTCCTATGTACCGCTCACAAGTGGATCATGAGAATAAGATTAGATAAATTACATTACTTATAGATGCAATTAAATAATCATTCTTTCTGTGCTCCATACATGTTCAAATGTGTGTGAAATATTATGGGACTTAGCTGCTAAGGTCATCAGTCCCTAAGCTTACACACTACTTAACCTAAATTATCCTAAGGACAAACACACACACCCATGTCCAAAGGAGGACTCGAGCCTCCGCCAGGACCAGCTGCACAGACCACGACTGCAGCGCCTTACACCGCTCGGCTCCATACATGAATGGGATATGAGGAAATACTAACAACTGGTACAATGGGACACACTCTTTACCATGCACTTTACTGTCATTTTCAGAGTATAGGAGTAGATCTAGACACAAACATTGTCTGCCAGCTGCACCTACTGCTGCCAAACAGAGCTAGTACTGGTAAAGTCAGAGCAGGGTGCTTATAAATGTTGACTGGACTGCATCTGCCAGATCTACTGCTGCCCAATGAGCTGCTATTGACACAGGCACAGTAAGGTCCTGCATGACGAAATAATAGCAAAAAATATACCAGACACACTGCCTGAATGTCTTATATTTGCAGAAATATGGGTCTTGGTGATAAATTCTTAACGAATGTATTGGTTACATTTACATTTCACTCTGAGGTGATACGTTCACTTATATACAGTGCACATGCTGTTATTATTCAGAGCATCCCTGTGCGATCACAGCAACAGTACACATGGGACGTATCTGCGTAACAAAAATCAGATGACATATCTGACAAGAGAGCAGGTCTTTACAAACAGCTAAATGGAGCAGCAGACAGTCCACATACCTCACTACACCTCAGCAGTCTTACACTCTAGAGTGCTGATAAAGCAGAAGAGCCCAGCTCAGCCCAACCTAAATTAACACACTTCCACTATGGCAGCAGGACATCCTGCCAGTGTAAGCATATCATGTGCTAGCCAGGGCACTTTACGTTCCAAATTTCAGTCATCCACTGCAATGGATGCCAAGAAGTGTGTCAGGTTTGATGATTAACGTAACACAGTTCATTCAATGATTCTGTGGGTATATGATTACCGAGCCACACATGTCGGAAAATGTATGTTGTAAGCGCTTGACCAACACTGCTTCAAGAAACGCATTTGAAAATTGTCCAAAATTCTGCCTGTGGTACTCGAACCAGTCCATAGGGAACATATGTGGTTGAAACAACATACATACCATGAATGAAAGATTAATTCTATTGCTGCACAGGGGTAATAGGAAAATCTAAATAAGTCAAATGTATATTTTTTTTAAAATATCGCTTATTAGTCATCTACCTGAAGTAAACATAAGACCAGTCCTTTTTTCTTGTTCTTTTCCACACATCTGCTTGCATTGGTGGACTTGAGATTTGAAGATAAACGTATTCTTGAATATTTCTCACATCCAACATGCCTTCTCACTGGCTTTGATATAAATGACACTATTGTTGCGGTCGAAAAATCTGAAACGTTACCAGCACACGTTCGAGAGATGTTCCACGCTCAGTCCACTTCGCTGAATGGTGATAGTGTATCAGCCATAATATAGACTTACAGTCCTAGCACATTTAATGATTCTGAAGGGTTTAGGAGCCGCATAGTTGCATAGAATGTCACTATTATGCATCCAGTCATCATAAAAGCAAGAAATGCCACATCCTTAAGCACAAACCATCCTCATTAATTGTGGAACTCTTGAGTTTTGTGATAATGATTGCGCTCAAAATTGTCATCACGAAATGCTGGAGACGAGATGCATCACTTGTTAATTTATAACATTTATTGTATGATCCCAGTCAGTAGGTACTACTTGATTACGTGATCACACAGCAACAATTCATGTGCAGCAGTTTCTCTAGGGTAATAGATTCTATATGAACATCAATCAGTCCTCCACTGATCAATTCTTTCTGTCTCGAACAGTCTCCAGCAGTAATAGGCATTAATTCTTTAAATCTCTGTGGGCTGAGTATGCATTCTAATCCACCATCTCCTTTATAATTGGAAGGACGAAACCTCAAATACGTGCCACATAAGAGGCTGTACACAATATTACTCCAGTTTAGCTGTTTATGGTATTGATAAATTTCAGCATTGAAGAACACTTTGACATTGGTAAGTTTCCAGTTGCCAAATACACTCGAATCCTCCTTCACGTTTCCTTTGTTCTTCATCTGCAGTGCTTATAAAATGAATAAAGTTGTCTCTACTTGAAGTAGCATCTTAATCATCTGTGATTGTCAGAATGTAGTCAGAAGTTTGGATAATCATATAGTTCCCATGAACAGAAAGTTAATGACAGCTGAGGAGCAGAATTCAGAATCTTCAGAAAGCTCAGGTACTTCTCCTCTGTTGCTGTATTATGTTACATTTTCCAGATCAACTTCTCCTGCTCTATTTTATTCTCTTCAGAATTAGTTTCTCCCTGATAGTATGAATTGTAGCCATCACAGTTCTCGTTAGATTATGTTCTTGTTTCAGGTATGCTCTGACTCTTCGCATATCTTCAAGGAATCCCATAACCATCTGAAGAGGTGAACATACACGAAAGTAGTTGTATTCACTTATTGGTCTGCCAGTGTATCAGCCCATATTCTGTAGATAACTCACGTCTCAAGTCAGTGTAGAAACGTATTGTTGTAGGTTTAACGTGTTTCTCACTTTGCACCTCGGTCAGTATCTTTTCCATTTAGTTCATATCTTATTTCTTGAAACAGAAAGACAAATGCGTTATGTGTGAGTTGCAGTGCCATCTTCTACACAAAAGAAATGGTTGCTCAGAATGATAAATGTATCCTGGTTTGAATGAGAATTCTTGTCTCATCGTTATTATTAAATGTTAAAGATTGTAAATAATATTACAAATTCATATTTGTTTTCTGTTACATGTGTGCTAATATTTTTGATGTATTTGTTCATTGTATCAGATATCGGGGAAGTTTTAAAAAGTATACAGTTGTTCTGTTGCTGATGTTACATTAAGTTCTGGCACTTTAATAAATCTTTGCCCAATCATTTAGACGTTGGATTTATATCTATATATATTTATCCTGGTTGCAGACGAGCGTGGTTCCGATTAGCATTGATTTGATATATAATTGCATCGTGTTTAATAGTGTCAGAATCGACTAATTCAGACAGATGGCTTGTAACTCGATCACCCTTTTTGCAGACAGCTTACGAACTTATTCGACTTGTTTGTAAGTGTAAAAAGAAAAGAAGGGCAAAACATCATGACTGAAGAAAAACAACAGGTAGAAAAATTAAATGGCGAAGAAAATTGGGCTACCTGGCTTATTCTCATGAAGGTGGTATTGGAATGTGACACTCTTTACGATGTTGTATGTGGAGCTTTTGTGAAACCGGAAACAAATGTTGGAAATTATGTAATGAAATTAAGTGCTTGGACGAAAGCGAATTGAAAGCGAAGAAACGTCTTGTTTTGTCACAAGAAACAAAACAGCTACTTCGAGGAGCTACTGTACATGTGAAACTGCAAAAGATGTTTGGGATAAATTATACCAGATTTATGATATTCAGTCTGCTGAAAAAATCGACTTGTTGCGACATAAGTTTCACAATATCGAATGGGAATTGTCAGGCGGTATGCAAGGTCATTTAGCAAAATTTGACGAAGTGCAAGTAAAGATGTCTATGCTAAATAAAACAATAGAGGAAGATTGTTTGTGTGCACGTCTGCTTCAGACACTGCCAAAGGAATTTGGCCACATTTACATAACTTGGCATGATCTACCACAAGGTGACAAAACAGGGCATAAACTTCAGAAAAGGTGTTTGAATTATGAACAGCAAATTCAAGACAGAGCAGAAAGCAATGTAGCTTCTGCAACGTTTTCAAGAACCAAGGGAAGTGTATCTACACAGCAAGGAAGCAAAATTAAATTGGGTAATGCGAAAAACGTGCAAGACTCAAGCAACTGCGATGTGAATAAATGTTTTTCATGTGGTAAGACTGGATACAATTCGAAAGACTGCAAAATGGGCATAGTGTGTTTTAAATGCAAAAGCAAAGGTCATATCTCCAGGAACTGTCCTGGTGGTGGTTATGCAATGCTATCAAATGGAAAACATAGTCTCGAGAAATTCCTGAAGAAACTTTGTTGAAAGTATGAAATTTACCTACAAATGTAGATGTATCAGAATATGACGAATGGTATATTGATAGTGGCGCGACACATCACGTTACAAATCCTCAAGACTGGTATGTTTTATACACTCCTTTTGATGTACCACCGAAAATGTACAGTGCTAAAAATAATGTGCATTTGAGAGTGGTCGTATTTATGTTGAAACTTTTAATGGAGGAGAGTGGACCAGACGATATTTTGAAGATGTATGGTATTGTCGAGATTGTGCTTGTAATTTATTTTCTGTTAAAAAGGCCAGAAAAAAGGTATTGATCAAAGTATCAAAAATGATGGTAAAATATGGTCATTTTATAGAGACAATATTCCAATTGCAATTGCTCTGTCTAAAGGCAAGAATGTTCTTTATCGCTTGACAGTGAAAGTAATTAATCAAGGAAAGCCCTGTGTAGTAAAGGAAGTTTCTGATACTCTTCAATTGTGGCATGAAAGGTTTGGGCACTAGAACAAACAACATGTACAATCATTTTTGACTGCTCATGATATCAATGTAAGGTTAGACAATGAATTATGTGAAGGTTGTATGCTAGGTAAATATCATAGGCTAATTTTTGGTTCACGAGTTGGCAAGTTAACTAGCCCAGGTGAAGTAATCTTCGCTGATATCTGTGGTCCAATGGAAGAAAACAATTTAGCTGGCCATCGATATTTTTTTGTTTTTAAAGACGACTTCTCAAGCTTCAGACATATCTTTCACGGAAAAAGGATGATGTAAAGGAGAAGTTGCCAAAATTTATGGAGTTGGTGAAACCACAAGCTCAACTGTGGATTGATGGTGGCAAGGAGTTTGACAATAATGATGTGAGAAGATATGCTGAGTCAACTGGACTGAAACATTCTTTGACTATGCCATATACACCACAGCAAAATGGAGTTCCCAAGCGTGAAAACAGGATTCTCTGTGAAATGGTAAGTTCATGGCTTCTGTCAGCAAAGCATATTCCAAAAGCTTCATGGAGAGAAGTTGTACTGTTACCAAATTACACAAGTGGCCATTAAAATAGCTACACTAAGAAGAAATGCAGATGACAAACGGGTATTCATTGGACAAGTATATTATACTAGAACTGACATGTGATTACATTTTGACGCAATTTGAGTGCATAGATCCTGAGAACTCAGTACCCAGAACAACCACCTCTGGTCGTAATAACAATCTTGACACTCCTGGGCTATGAGTCAAACAGAGCTTGGATGGCGTGTACAGGTACAGCTGCCCATGCAGCTTCAACACGATACCACAGTCCATCAAGAGTAGTGACTGGAGTATTGTGACAAGCCAATTGCTCGACCACCATTGACCAGACGTTTTCAATTGGTGAGAGATCTGGAGAACGTGCTGGCCAGGCAGCAGTCGAACATTTTCTGTATCCAGAAAGCCCTGTACATGCGGTCATGCATTATCCTGCTGAAATGTAGGGTTTCGCCGGGATCGAATGAAGGGTAGAGACACGGGTCGTAACACATCTGAAATGTAACGTCCACTGTTCAAAGTGCCGTCAATGAGAACAAGAGGTGACCGAGATGTGTAACTAATGGCACCTCATATCATCACACCGGGTAAAACGCCAGTATGGCGATGACGAATACACGCTTCCAATGTGCGTTCACCGCGATGTCGCCAAACACGGATGCAACTATCATGATGCAGTAAACAGAACCTGGATTCATCCGGAAAAATGACATTTTGCCATTCGTGCACACAAATTCGTCGTTGAGTACACCATCGCAGGTGCTCCTGTCTGCGATGCAGCGTCAAGGGTAACCGCAGTCATGGTCTCCAAGCTGATAGCCCAGGCTGCTATAAACGTCGTCGAACTCTTCGCGCAGATGGTTGTTGTCTTGCAAACGCATCCATCTCTTGACTCAGGGATCGAGACTTGGCTGCGCGATCCGTTACAGCCATGTGGATAAGATGGCTGTCGTCTCGACCGCTAGTGATATGAGGCCGTTGGGATCCAGCACGCTGTTCTCCATTACCCTCCTGAACCCAACGATTCCATATTCTGCGAACAGTCATTGGATCTCGATCAACAAGAGCAGAAATGTCGCGATACGATAAACCGCAATCGCAATAGTCTACAATCCGACCTTTGTCAAAGTCGGAAACGTGATGGTACTCATTTCTCCTCCTTGCACGAGGCAACACAAGAACGTTTCAGCAGGCAACGCCGGTCAACTGCTGTTTTTGTATGAGAAATCGGTTGGAAACTTTCCTCATGTCAACATGTTGTAGGTGTCGCCACCGACGCCAACCTTGTGTGAATGCTCTGAAAAGCTAATGATTTGCATATCATAGCATCTTCTTCCTGTCGGTTAAATTTCGCGCTTGTAGCACGTCATCTTCTTGATGTAGCAGTTTTAATGGCTAGTAGTGTAGTTGCCATGATGATGATGATGAGTCCCATACTCCGTTTACCGAGCGTAGGGGAGCGACGCGGGAGACCCGCGCCGCCATACTAGGCAAGGTCCTAGTGGAGGTGGTTTGCCATTGCCTTCCTCCGACCGTAATGGGGATGATTGATGATGATGATGAAGACGACACAAACACCCAGTCATCACGAGGCAGGTGAAAAATCCCTGACCCCGCCGGGAATCGAACCCGGGACCCCGTGCTCGAGAAGCGAGAACGCTACCGCGAGACCACGAGCTGCGGACGTAGTTGCCATATCAACTATGAATTATACAGAAACATCTGATTCTAATGATGACGAAATATCAAAAGAAAATATTACAAGACTGGATCATCAAGATCATGTAGAAACGACTGAAAATGCAGATTCTCATCTATTTATGAGGGACAGACAAACAGTTAGAAGGCCAATATGTTACCTAGATGAACCTCAGCGACCCAACATGATTCTGAGAGAAGTTCCAAGAAACTATGAAGAAGCAGTGAAATCCTCAGATGTAGAAAATTGGGAAGCTGCAATGGATGAAGAACTGGACTCACACCAAAAGCTTGGTACTTGGAAATTAGTTGATTTACCAGCCGGAAGGAATGCTATTGGAAATCGATGATGTTTGCAATTAAATTGGATAATAACAGTGACATTGTACAGTACAAAGCACAACTGGCTGCAAAAGGGTTTAGCCAAAGGCCAGGGATTGATTTTGCTGAAACTTTCAGTCTTGTGGTTAGCTTTGGAACTCTGAGAGCCCTCTTGTGTGTTGTTGTCAAAGAAATTGGAACATCAAACAACCTGACATTAAAACAGCATTCTTGAATGGTAAACTGAAGGAAGATATTTACGTACAACAACCAGGTTATGATGATGAACATTTTTGCAGATTGCTTCGAAGCTTGTATGGACAGAAGAAAGCAGCAAAACGTTGGTATGAGTGTTTAAATTTATGCCAGCTGTTTGAAGAGCGACCATCAAGTAGCCAGATGCTATGTGAGGAAAATTTTCTGGCGCTGTCAAGCTGCCAGTTTGGCGCATGCGCATAGTTAGATGGCTTGTAGTGAGGGTACCTGGCCGCGTTTTTTTCGATTGTCTTTCAATAGCCGATCACATTAGTTCACTGTTTGCTGATCTTCGATAATTGTAAGGTAAGCACTTTATTTGTTCTTGTGTTTTATTTTCATTTTTTCTTATAAGACCACCTTTAGTGGTTCAGCTGTTCGCCACTCGGTGATATTCGATCAGTAAAATGCGTTCGAAGGACCCAGACACCAAGGATCGGCTCTTGACGTCAATGTTGACGCGCATGCGTAGTAGCGCCTGTTTGCTGGTTTTTCAAGTTGCTTCCTGACAGCTCTTCGAACGAGTCTAAGCGTAATTGTTACTGGAACTTAACAATGTAAATAACTAGTGGAACAAGTACGTAAGTATGGATATCTCATACTTTATTTTGTATAGCCAATCGGCACTCATACAGTTGGGCATCTCAATACATCTCTGTGCATTACGAGTTTCCCTTCTCACTGGACGGCAAAAGGAAAGTATTTCAGCATTTAGGGACTTATTGCAATTACTAGGAATTTAGAAATCGGACTACACATTTGTCGATAAGAACTTTAATAACAGCAGTCAAGGCAAAACTCATTCGGTTACAACGAGCAGTCCCGCCCGATCCATAAAAAGAGAAATAATAGATTTGGTTCCGATAGCGATTTTCATGGACATTTTATTAAGAGCCAACATTTTGATAGCCAGAAATTGAGGAGCAGCAACAATACCAGAATTTCGATGCCAACAGTCACAGTTTCCAACCGCAATTGTTGCCGCAGCCCCAGCAGCCCAGAAACATTCAATAACAATACGATCTACAAGCTCAAGCGAACTTCAGTGTGCCGCCACCTGCTTTGCCAGTACAACCCAGTGTAATAATTTTACGCAACTGCAAGGGAATAATTTCTCGTACAAAAGTCATTGGTCAGAGTCACAGCGAAACGACCAACAGCAAAGTAATTTTCACCAGAAATGTAAAGGGAATAACTAACAATTTATGTGTAATTCCAGCAACAGCAACTTTCATCAGAATCAGCCTCAGCACTCGAAGTTCATTCTTAATGAACCGGATGTTTGTTTCCGTCCACTGCAGGATTCTGCATTCCAAAACAGCAGTACAGTACAAATAATTGAACTACCAGAGCAATCTTCTGCCCCCAATCAGCCCACTAGTAATGCATGATTAGAAACTACGGATATTCTTCAATTGGACAACGTACAATGCCATTCTACTACTGATTCCACTGTTCAGGAAAATGTCATAACTTTCGATGACATTAGGGACATAGAGACACCATACCGAAACGAATATTTCTCATCTTTTAGCTGAAATTAAAATTGACTTGTATTTCTTTTCTGCAGTGATCGACTCTGATTCAACTGTAACGCTGATAAATGAAACAGCATTTCAAAAATTTTGCGCCGATAATACATGTCCAACTTTTCCACTTCGTAAAATGAAAGTTTGAGGCGCAGTCTCCAAGAGAGTAGATGTGAAACTGCAAACCCACCTACCTTTTATACTTGCTGACCATACATTTCATGCTAATTTCTGGATCGTTCCCCTCTTAACAATCGACGTTATCCTTGGCATAGCTTTCCTTGTTGAACATGACGCTGTTATCAATTTTAAGAAGTTATTGTTTATATTGAAATCTGATTCGCAAAAATTAGCTGTTACTTTTGAGAATACTTTGTCAGCTGAGGAGCAAGACATTAACAGAGTAAAGGTCATTTCAGCATCTAAAAATACCAATTGGGAGATGACATTTTTTCAGTCATGTATTTCCATAGTAACAATATCCCTGATGAATTTGGTTAAGGCGTGCAAACAATCAACAGTAAGGTAAGTGAATGTAAAGCTTCAACCGACGATGAGCACCATCAGTTGCTGACTATTCTTTTACAGCAATCTGAAGTATTTAACGATGTACCAGGAAGCATGGCCAGTTTGGTTTACAAAGTCCAAGTAAGACCGCATGATACATTCAAGGCAAAACATTATTCCATTGTCTTCATCTACAGAGATCAAATAAAGCAAGAACTTCAGGCTATGTTAGAAAAAGTTATCACTGAACCATCCGTTAGTCAGTAGATTAACCCTCTTCACATTGTTAACAAGAAAGGTGGCTCACTTTATCTTGTGTTGAATTCACGTCAGATCAATGAAATCATCATACTGAAA
The DNA here is from genome assembly GCF_023897955.1 of Schistocerca gregaria. Lineage (NCBI taxonomy): Eukaryota > Metazoa > Arthropoda > Insecta > Orthoptera > Acrididae > Schistocerca > Schistocerca gregaria. Next base: position 499,527,590 of record NC_064923.1, read on the forward strand.
CAGATCGTCCACAAACGCTGGTAGAGCTCTCGCAACAATTTCATGGAACGTCAGTCTGTTCTACTTTGGACCTAAATTATGGCTTCTGGCAAATTCAACTGTACCCCAATTGCAGAAAATACTCTGCAATTCCTATGTTTTGGTAACTGCTACCAATTTTGTAAATTGCCTTTTGGTTTAACAATTAGCTCTGCTGCATTCATCCGTGCTATGAATGCTTTACTTCTACATGAATTAAAAGACAGAATCATCACATACATTGACGACACTCAAATTGCCGAACCTTCTTCGTCGGAACATAATTCTGTTCTTCGCATTCTACTGCAAACTTTTCTTACAGAAGGTATCATCTTGAACATCAGTAAATCTCTTCCTGGTAGGAACATAATTCTGTTCTTCACATGATACTGCAAACTTTTCTTACAGGTGTCACGTGAACCTCAGTAAATCTCATTTTGGCAAAGCTTCCATGAAATATTCTGTGTCACGTAATTTCGGCAGACGGCATTGCGCTCGATCCCGACACACTCCAAGGATCCGTGACATTACAATTCCGTCTACCAAAAAACAACTTCGCAGCTTCCTCAGTTTGATCAAGTTTTCGCCGTTTCATACACCACTCAGCACTAGATACCCCTAGATTGTGTCATCTCACTGGTAAAAATATTATGTGGTCGTGGAATGACCAAACAGTCCGTGTTTCTCAATCGGAAAGGTGCGCTACTAAACGCTCCACTTCTATCACATCCTGATCTGACAAAGAATTTTTCCATTGCTAGAGACAGCTCCAAGACTGCTCTTGGAGTCCATGTGTTTCTGGAAATGAGGAAAATGGTACAACTGTTTACAAAAACATAGCCTTCGCTAGTCGTATCCCCACATTGGCTGAAAGAAATTAATCTACCACCGAACTCGAAACATGGAGTATTGCTTGGACTTTCACTAAGTTTCGTCACTTTATCTACGGCAGATATACAACTTACACAGATCACAGAGCTATTCAATTTCTTTTATCAGCTAAATTCATAAATGACAGACTAAGTCTTGGGTAACTTTATTTGCAGAAATTTGATTTTACGATAGTCTACATCCCAGGAACACACTTTCAAGCTGTCTGTGCGGTAATAGCCGCTAATATTTCTCAAATCAATTTCAACCTTCTTTACATTAAACAGGTAACTTTTTAAAATTTTATTTGAGCATTATTAAAATACATAGCCAGAGAGCGGAGAAAAGAAGATGCCTGGAAACAGATCAAACTTCTATGGCGTGACATGAGCCACACTACAATCAGAACTTACGACACAGTGCACAATAATATTCTGTTTCTCCGTAGTCGTCTTGAAAGCGACAATTGGACGTCTGCATATCGGAAGAAGTTGTTAACAAGTTAATCTGGTATACACACTTGAGTTACGCCAGTTATGGCTTTTTGATACTATGACAGAATTGTTATTTCACAAATATGGAAAAGGATATTCGATGAGTCTTGGTGACATGTAAAAATTGCCAAAAAGCTAAATCTTTTACAGTATCTCACATTGCCCCTTTGAACCCCATTGTACACATGAAATTAAGACATATGGTAACTATTGAACTATTTTGATTCTTTCCAAAAACTAATACAGGTTTCTGTTATATATTTGTTGCTGTAGAACTAACTTCAAAATTTGTATCTTTCACTCTGTTACTAAAAGCCCTGCTAGAACTGTTTCTAATCCTTTTACTAAACATTTTTTGCCTCATGTTTGACATGTTCATAAGGTTATCTCCAACAGTCGACCGCAATTTCGATTAGTAATATGGAAACACACTTTGCAAACTAGAAATATTACATCCATTTTCACCTCTAGATACCGTGCTGCTTCCAACCCATCAGGGCGCATCATGTAAGAGACTGGAAAACTTTGTCATATCTCCTGTCACAAAAAACATGTTGAGTGGGACAAGCACATTTCAGATTTTCAGGACGTCGTCATTCCATCCCAAAACACTTCCCAGTGCTTTTCCCATATCTTGTGTTGAAAAATACAGATCCACCTTACAAAATTCGTGAAACTGTTTCTTTTCATGCTATAATAAGATTATATCACCATGAAATTATGGAATCGCACTTAAAAATATAAAGCGCTCTGTCCATTGCCGCAAATGTCAAGAAAAACAGGTGAGTAACCTCCAGGAATCTCGCATAGGACAAGAAGTGTTGGTATGCACTCACTACCTATCCAAGAGAGGGAAACGGCGTTGCAGTAAATTTGAACTTCTATATTCCAGACCTTTCAGGATACGCGATCTTACCCATCCCAATGCGATTCATATTGAAACTTTACAGACGAGAAATCGTGAGGAAATCATCACATCAGCAACGTCATGCACTTTATAGAATAACTTTTGCTTTGGATCATTTCCATCACTAGATAGAATTGTGATGAACACATAATACCGCAACTATTGGTTTTCCGCTCTTCAGCCTCATATATAAAATATTTTGATACTTTTCAGGCAATATGATACTTGGCATTTGTCTTGCAGAAGTCGTTATTTACAACAAAGTAAATCTCGACTAATGCTTATTTTGGTTCTACATGTGAATCCACGTACCTATAAAATACACGAGACATTTTATTTGACACATTTCCCATCATTGTACATATTCTATTGGTACCTTGGTTTCACACACCTTGTTTTCAGCATTTTATCAGGTGGCAGCATGCCCAGTAAGGAATCGTGCAGGTCAGTTCTCGTGACAACATTTAGGACTTGCATGTTTTTGTGTTTTCATACAAATCTGTATGAAAACCCAACTGAGGGAGATGTTTTATTTTCTGCATGTGTATAGCAACTCATACTTTTCGGAAGGTCTGACCTTTGTACAGTGTAATCCAAACCATTTTTTATCATAACAATTTGTGTCCATTTGTATATGATCTGTATATACCTTTAGTTCACTCATCTTTGATGTCATGTCGTTTACCTTAATTTCAAGTATATCTGTTTTTGTCTTTACAGTTGTCATGTAAGATGCCAATTTTCAGATGTTGTACTACTCCAATTTATTGTACTGTACTCTGTGCAAAGGTTCTGTCAATACTGACATTTGTGATGGAACTTATGTTAGCATCTGATGTTTTCACAATTCTTTTACTAGGCTAGCTATTGTTTGTATTTTATGAGGCTTCTATGTTCCATATATGCTATGCTTTGTGCTCTATTTTGTTATGGAGTTCTGTATTTGATGATGTCACTACTTTATCCTTGCAGAGTGGAGGGGCCAAGCAGTTAGAGGAGCCGTGTTATGGATTGGGCGGCCTTTCACTCCAAGGTTTGAGTCCTCCCTCGGGCATGGCTGTGTGTGTTGTTCGTAGCATAAGTTAGTTTAAGTAGTGTGTAAGTCCAGAGACCAATGACCTCAGCAGTGTGGTCCCTTAGGAATTCACACACATTTGAACACAGTTAATCCTTACCGGTGTAGATTTAAGAGATTACTGTACCTTGTACATCAATTCATTGCACCTACTCATCCAATTCATATTTTGCAGAACTAAATACACAAAAAATTGTCACCATATGAAAACTACTCTACAGGCTCATGAATACTATAATGAGCTTAATTTGGGCACAAAAGTACAGGACAGAATGAATGATGCCCCATTCAAAGGCATACAGAAGAGCCTTATATAAAACCATGGTGTATGCAGACTATGAAGAGAAAACACATCACATACACTTACGTCACTGTTTCTTGGCAGCAATTTATTTTTAAAATTTTTTCAGTATTAAGAGTATGGCCTGTAAAGTTTAATGGTAAGTATTTTCTTTGCTATATCAATTAGTTTTAAGAATTATTCTGATGTTTGTGAAATGTGTCAGGTTTTGAGCTGCACGAATTTATGGTACAATGAAATGGGAATTTAACTGTGTTTGTGCACTGACCTGCACAGAGGTAAAATGAGATATTATGACATTATGAACAAATTATGCTATGCTTTGCTATCATGTTATATATGTATATATTGTGTATGTCGTGCCTTTCTAGGCTAATTTGTCTTACCTGTACTTTTCAAATTAATGTGCTTGTGATGAAACCGCAATAGAAACTTTGCATTTAACACTTTCCATTTTTCCTTATATTACTCCAGATGTCATTGTCTTCTAATATGTGACGTTATATAACTGCATCTCATTTCAGCCTAAAAACATTATTTCCAGGTTACAGATCTTGTAACACTCTCATTTTCACCTATGTATATCGTTTATTTGCTATTATATGGTGCCTTCTTTAGTCAGTAAGCAATCCTATGCTTAACACTATTTTCTTTTTTTGGTATAGCCATACTGTGCTCAAATTCATTATATGTTCTAACTGCACCATTATGTGACGTCCTATGACTGACGAGTTACTGCCAATCGTTTCTTTTCAGTGATCAACTGCACTTTCCCTACAAATCTGTTCCATATCCTTTCCTATAGTTATGCACATTTTATAGAATTAGATCATTTGTCAACCAGCAATGTACACAGCCCCGAGGGTGCTATTCAGTGTACAAATACTGTATCTCTACTTTAACAGCTATTATGCTGCAGTTGATAGATGAAGCCATTTGTTGACCTGTCTGCATAATAACGATTAATCTTGTGTTACACATAAAGATGCAGATATATGAATTTATGTTGTTTCCTAGACTATAATCCATTCTATATCAATTGGCCACTGCGAGCCAGCATTCTGATTTCCATGACATTTTATGAGGATTCTGTGTAAGCATTTATGTCAAATGGCCATTGAGAACAAGGAACTCATGCATACTCTATAATGGACACTTGTAACCAACCTATGACTTTCCATTAATATGCAAACTTTATATAATACCCACATGCAGGCATATCACGAGTATTTCCTATTATTTTTAAAATATTTTATACTGTGTAAAATGAACTTGTAGCCATCTCACTAATTTTCTACTATGTGTAACCACTGACTATGATTTGTGCTGTTATGTTGGTCACATGATAACATATTTCTTTCTATGGTCTTTAGGACTACATTGTAATGATTAAGTATTGCCAATTATTCATATTGTAAATGCTGATGCAAAACTTTGCATGGCAGATGGTATCCAGTGCATAGCCAAGCCATATGGAAAATTTAACAAACCCTGCTGGAGGGTTGTGTGATGGGTGCACTTGTACGAGGAGCCAGATTTTGTGATATAGTTAATGAAAAGTGACTTGAAACAGTTGTCATATGTAGAAGAGATTGTATCTTTGGCATGACTGAACCAACTATGTTGCCTAAGTGGCAGAATCGTTTGTAAGTAGGAGTGTGCAGAATGCAGGAGCAGTTGCCATAGCAGTCTGTCATAGGTAGGTTGTAAGACTTAAAGCTAGTTTCTAGCTGTAGAATTTAGTTGTTGATCTATACACATAGTGTAATACAGCAATTATAAAATGAAGGGGTGAATGACATTGTTTATGATCATACAGAGCCAGCATGTGTTAGGTTGTAGTTATTTCTACAAAAGTGTAAAGTGTGGATTATTAATTTGTGAGGCTATAAGATTATCAAGAACTGAAGTTGTACTAATCGGTAACAAATAAGGAACATTGTCTCTGGCAATTACACGAGAGTAATGAATTTATACTGTAGCTCAAAGGGAAAGCAACTGGAACAACTTTGTAAGATAACGAAATTTCATTTATTTTGTGTTAAGTATGCATTAATGCAATACGTGTATTTGTCTGAATTTTACAATACTGACCATTGAATGTAGGGAGCAAGTACTTTCCATCAGATTTAATGTATAAGCTGACCAGGTGTATTCGATTTGTACTATTTTGCGTGTTTTGTAATCCTGATACAGAGAAGTTAAATTTTGAAATCTATTTTGTCAAACTATGTTAGGCTTTTTCTCATGTAACAATCGAAGTCTTTTTAATTATGACAGTAAGGGAGAATTGTAGAACAGTTGAGAAGGTCACTTATTTTGCACTTAATGTAAAATGTTTCATATCAGACTTTGTGAAGGTGAAACTTTATTTTGAATACAATGTCAAACTGAAGCTTTCGGTCTTAGCATATCCCCCTATCAGTACCTCATCCTCTTCCATTTCATGTTTATTTAAATCCTATGAATATTTTCCAAAACAAATAATTTTTCAATCAGAAAAACATTAATGTTTGTAACACTTTCAATGTGGGGAGCATTGCTCAGCATTGAGTCAATATCCAGTATTTTCACTGAACATTTGATAGGTTTTTCATTAATCAGCCAATCTACTAATATTATTTGTATGAAGGTATTTTATGCCTGGCATTACACTTCTCTGTGGCCAGATAGAATATTTTCTATGGCTACTGTGGAGAGGACAGAATACCAGGATACTATCTGTTGTGACTCTAGAGCTAAGGAAAATTTATTTCATGGGTTATTTACACAGGTGCTCCATGGAGCGGTCGCGTGGTTTGAGGTAGCATGTCATAGATTGTGCGGCCCCTTCCGCCGGAGGTTCGAGTCCTCCTTCTGGCAAGCGTGTTTGTGTTGCTCTTAGTGTAAGGTAGTCTAAATTAGTTTAAGTAGTGAGTATGTCTAGGGACCGATGATCTTAGCAGTTCGATCCCTTAGAAAATGACACACATTTGAACACTTTTTTTATTTGCACAAGTTATTTTGTCAGTTTATTGTATGGAACTATACAATGCGGTGCTCACGATACTGAGTAAATTTGAGAGGGATTGATTTCATTTATGAGCATTGTGTATTGGTTTTCGATATTAAATTTTTTTATGCAGCATAGCATTTGTTCAACAACTCATCACACAGTAAATTTGTATAACACTAACATCATGCATTTCACTTTCATTGGCAAAGAGACACTTAAATGTTATTAAAAAATGTAACACTATTTTGAACAATGTTACACTTTTACAAAGAACGTTGCACTTGAATTTTTTAAAGAATCTTACAATTTTTCTAAGAATGTTACAAGATACCATAATAAGACGTTTAAGAGAGTCTTTCCCTTCGATAATGGCTCACAGTTTACAAGTAATAACTTCAAAGAATGTTTAGGCTGGGAAAGTTCGAAACATGTCACTATTTCGAAATATCACTCATACTCGAATACTTGTGAATGCATGATGAAGGAAACTGGATGCTTATGTAGAATCTATCGTTCTACATGTAGTCAATTAATTCTAGAATTCCAGAGCATTTAAAATGAATTACCTCAGATGTCTACAAGTCTATCACATTTAGAAAGTATGAATAAAACTTATGTGATGAACAAAGGTTAAAATTGTTTTGTGACTGCCATCAAAAACCATTAAGGCCAAAGAATTATAGAATATGCTAAAAGGAAATTTAGCAAAGTGAGCACAAAATAGATTAAGAAAATCCGATGAAAATTGAATTATGCAGGTTAATGATTTGGTATGAGTCAAGGATTTCTGTCCTAGTTCTAATTTAAAAAGAGAAACACGTAAATCTTCTCCAAAGTACAGTGGACCACTTGCAACAGTGGATATTCCACATCCAAAAGCCCTTTTTAATAGACCCAGTAACAGGGCAATACAAGGAAGTCTGTAATGTTGACATGATAAAAAATGTAAGTTCTCAGGAAACGCACTTTTGCAGATTAGGCTGATTGAGGACCATCAGGTTCTCTTGTCATTGCTTTATTACTTCATACGTGGTTTTCCATCGAGCAATTTCTTCCTTTTCAAAAATTCTATTGTCTAAAATTTAAATCTATTACTATATCTTGAATGATGTACTTTATTTGAGTACAGTAAACGTAATTTCATATGTTTGTTTGGAAAATTTTATACTTTTCCTTCCTGGTTATGAATATTTGATTGGTTTTTATGATCTGTTATAGGGTAGGTAAGGAAATACAAAATATACTGTACTATAAAATAGTTAACTACATAAAATACAATACACACATTTTACGACAATAACAACTGACTTAGAGAGTGATGACTATACTACTGATACATGTTACCACTATTCCCTTCTAACTATACATAGGGGTGTAGTTAGTACCAATTTTTGGGTGTCATACGAGTGATGCCATGACAAATCAGTTCTGTCTGGCACACCAACCACAGCTGATACTCCAGCATCTCAATCGAGAACTTATCAGAGAGGGTAGCTTGGAGTAGGGGGTGGTAAGGGTTCTGTCTTTTGGCAGTATCAGTTCTACATTCCTTCTTTTCATATTCATACATTTTTATCACTGAACCTTTTTTCTACTGTGACATATTATGGTAATTACGACCTTTTTTTACATGTAATGCTTAGAGATGATACAGAGTAATACAGCACAGACAATGAATTCCTTTTTTCACACATAGACAAACATAGCGTATTTGTTATGTTAATCTGAACTATTAGTAGTGTCAACTAAACAGGAAGAGAAGGAAAGCAACAACAATAACACAGAAGGTAAAAAGTGATGTACTAACAATTTTGCTAAAATGGAATTGCATAGCTTGCAGTGGTTTTGCAGCTTGTACAATAGATGGCAGCAGCAGCATTCGAGAGAAGGCAGTGTGAAAGAAGTGTTAAACAAATGAGAAAATAAATTCTACATTATCTCTGACAAGAACACCAGGTACAAAATATTTATGTAAGTGTAAGAAAAGGGCTAGAGATGTATTATATATTTTAGTGTAAAGTGCAACAGTTTGAGAGCCATTAAATAAAGGTTTCATACATGACAACTGGTAAAAAGGCTAGTTAACTAGTTATTAACAGCAAAGATAGGAGGGTTCTCGACTGAATGTGACAACCTACCAACCACACCAACATATACAGTCAGTAATTGTTCAAAGAATGAGGTGTGAGAATGGCTACTACAAGGATAGTAAGCTGTAATGTGATGATGAGTTATGCTAATAAAGTATTCTCAAATAATGAAACGCAAATAAACTTACATTGGAAAAAGATTGACTTACCACAAATCTAAGATTTGAAGTAGTGGAAAGTAGTACAGAGTAAAGCAGCATCTTGTAACTCCTTATAATAAAAGATGTTAACCTCTCTCCTTCCAAATATAGTTAAAATATTAAAGTTTTGCTTTGAGAACAGTTTTATTTAATAATTTCACTGATTTTTAAATATCTGTATTTTACCAGACATGGACTGTTTTGAACTGAGTTATTTGCTGCCATGGTAATTTATTATCATTGTTCAGCACTATCCTGCAGACTTCTAACAAATCAGTGTGTATTTTTATCTACGAGAAACGTTTGTCACTCCTAAATAAACGACTAGCTTATGGGTCCAGGTATACTTGTGCATAATTATATAAAGAAATTGAAGAAACACAATTAGGAAGTTTTGTACATACATCTACATCTACATGGATACTCTGCAATTCACATTTAAGTGCCTGGAAGAGGGTTCATCGAAATACCTTCACCTCTATTATTCCAATCTCGAACAGCGTGCGGAAAGAACGAACACCTATATCTTTCTGTAGGAGCTCTGATTTCACTTATTTCAGCGTAGTAATCATCTCACCCTATGTAGGTCGGTGTTAAGAAAATAATTGTGCATTCACAGGAAAAAGTGGGTGACTGGAATTTTGTGAGAAGATTCCGTTGCAACGAAAAACGTCTTTCTTTTCATGATGTCTTGTCCAAATCCTGTATCATTTCTGTGACACTCTCTCCCATATTTCGTGTTAACATACAACGTGCTGCTCTTCTTCGAACTTTTTCGATGTACTCCATTAGCCCTATCTGGTAAGGATCCCACTCCATTCAACAGTATTCTAAAAGAGGATGGACAAGTATAGTGTAGGCAGTCTACTTAGTAGATCTGTTACATTTTTTTAAGTATCCTGCTAATAAAACGCAGTCTTTGGTTAGTGTTCCTTCCAATTCAAGTTGTTCATAATTGTATTTCCCGGATATTTAGTTGGATTTATGGGCTTTAGATTTGACTGATTTATCGTGTAACCGAAGTTTAAAGGATTCGTTTTAGCACTCATGTGGATGACCTCATACTTTTCGTTATTTAGGGTCAACTGCCAATTTTCGCACCATTCAGATATCTTTTCTAAATCGTTTTACGATTTGTTTTGATCTTCTGATGACTTTATTAGTCGATAAACGAAAGCATAATCTGCAAACAACCGAAGATGGCTGCTCAGATTGTCTCCCAAATCGTTTATATAGATAAGGAACAGCAAAGGGCCTATAACACTACCTTGGGGAACGCCAGAAATCACTTCTGTTTTACTTGATGTTTTTCTGTCAATTACTTCGAACTTCTCTGACAGAAAATCACAAATTCAGTCACTTAACTGGGAAGATATTCCATAAGCAGGCAATTTCACTACAAGCTGCTTGAGTGGTACAGTGTCAAAAGCCTTCCGGAAATGCAGAAATACAGAATCGAACTGAAATCCCTTGTCAGTAGCACTTAACACCTAATGCGAACAAAGAGCTAGTTCAGTTTCACAAGAACGATGTTTTCTAAACCCATGTTGACTGTGTATCAATAGACCGTATTTTTTTCGAGATAATCACAATCCTGCTGCATATAGACATTAACGATATGGGCCTGTAATTTAGGGGATTACTCCTACTGCCTTTCTTGAATATTGGTGTGACCTGTGCAACTTTCCAGTACTTGGGCATGGATCTCTCGTCGAGCAAACGGTTGTATATGAGTGTTAAGTATGAAGCTAATGCATTGTCATACTCTGAAAGGAACTTAATTGGTATACAGTCTGCACCAGAAAACTTGCTTTTATTAAGTGATTTTAGTAGCTTCACTGCTCCAAGGATATTTATTTCTACATTACTCAGGTTGACAGTTGTTCTTGATTCGAATTCTGGAATATTTTTTACTTTGTCTTGTTTTGTGAAGGCATTTCGGAAGGCTGTGTTTAGTAACTGTGATTTTGTCTTCGATAGTAACTCCATCGCTAACGTACAGAGAAGGCATTGATTGTTTCTTTCCACTAACAGACTTCATATGCGACCAGAGTCTCGTTGGATTTTCTGCCAGGTTTCGAGACAAAGTTTCATTGTGAAAACTGTTATAACCATCTAGCATTGAAGTCAGCGCTAAATTTTCTATTTTCTGTAAAAGAACTCGAATCTTAGAGATTGTGCATCTCTTTAAATTTGGCATTGTTTGTGCAACAGCATTCTGACCCAATTCGTGTACCAAGGGGGATCAGCTCCATCGTTTGTTAGTTTATTTGGTACAAATCTCTGAATTTGTGCTGATACAATTTCTTTGAATTCACGCCAAATCTGGTATATATTTATATGATTAATTTGTAAGGAGTGGAGACTTTCTCTCTGGAAGGCATCAAGTGAATTTTTATCTGCTTATTTGAATAGGTATATTTTTCTTTCATTTTTGGGGGGATTTGGGAGCTACAATATTCAATCTCGTTACGACAACCCTGTGTTCACTAATCCCTGTACCCTTTTTGAGACTTGTTATTAACTCAGGATTATTTGTTCCTAAGAGGTCAAGTTAAGGTAGGTAAATGAAGTGAAGACATGGGGAGGGAGGAAAGATGAATGTCACTTTTTATCAAAATTTTGTTTATGCTTCTGTTTGACTCGTTGAAGTCCATGTTTTCTCGAAAAGTATTGCGTATCAGCAGTTATAAACAAATTTAGAATCATAGGACACAGGAAAAATGATGAGTGTCACTGTGTTTGCAAAGTAATGATGAATATTTTGCATGTGTTTGAATATTATTAAAATCTGTTTCATGTACATATTTCAGTGCTAATAGTGCTGGATATCAGTTTAAAGCATTTCCATTGTTGGTTAGATGCTTTATTACTTTAATTGTTTAAAATTACAATAGGTTCGAGAGCTACAAAGATTAGATTTAAGATTCTTGAAAGATTAATAGTGGCAAGAAGTGCTATTTTGTCAGTGCAAAGGTGTTGTTTGTCGATTTCTACAATGGATCCAAATCAAAACACTGCTCCAGAGTGGAAAGTTAATCCAAAGCAAAGGCAGCAGTATGGAAGAGTATCAAATGCTTCTAAGGAGATGAGAAACCACTGTTATGAAACTGTGAGTGTAGTCGATTAAAATGTAATGAGAGAATTAATGAAAGTGAAAGGCACACTATTACAAAGCATTTTAATGGGTTACCCAGTAGGAATACTCAGAATTTACATTTATCTGGGCTGATAAAAGCCCATTTCATAAAAAAAAGATGGAATCTTAAGAATCATGCTGTGTCTGATATTCATAATCATTCGTACATACACAAAGTTTGGGTAAAAAGAAGTGAATTTTTAAATGAAAAACGTTTATGCTACAAAGTCTTCATACTCCTTCATGGTATAACCCTATGACGTCAGCGATCTATTCAACAACAGCTGACAATGTATGGAATGGTACATCATAATGGAAGAGGTAAACACAATAACAGACATTACACTATAACTAATGTGACACAATTAAAGATCAACGAACATATTCAGTTTTTCAAAGGTCACCACTGTCATTACTGCTTGGAAAAAAAAATCTAAAATATATTTACCAGAGGAACTCAGTAGGAGGAGACTACATAAATCTGGAAATTAATCCAAGCAACACCATTTCGTATGATAGCTACTTACGCTTTTTTAACAATGATAACATTTAATTGGTTATCCTATGTCAGACACTTGTAGTGAATGTGATTCAATAGAGGCAGAAGAGAAACAACTGCATGAAGAGTTGTCACTTTTAGCAGAAACTAATGATCCCAGTTTAGTCAGCCAAACAACAAATCTTTTAGAAATCCTTGCCATAAGAAACGAGCTCCACTTAAGAAGAGCACAAACATTCTACGATAGAAAACAAAAATGCTGACAAAGGTGTTCAAAAACTGACATAGAAGAAACTACTCCTATGGACATCCAAAAGAATTTGTCTGTTCCAAATATATCATGCAATATTGTGTACTACAAACGCCAGCTGAGAATACATCTGTTTAATATCCTCATTCTGACATCCGGTGATTCAGCATTTTACTGTTATGTTCAAACCATTGGAAAGAAAGGATCAGATGAAGTAGAATACATGCTTCACCATTATACCTTCAATATTCTTCCACCTAAAGTAAAACAGCTGACATTTTCTGTGACTCTTATGGTGGAGAGAATAAAAATTACACCGTTTTCCGCTACATTCATAATGTTGTAACAACATGTCACCATTTAGATAAAATCACAATGACATTCGGTGAAAGGGGGCACTCTTATTTGGAGTCTGACAAAAATGTAGAGGTCATTCCACAGAAACGAATTACTGAAGTTCCTCAAGATTGGCATGCCATTATTAGAGATCGTAGAGTGAAGCCTTACCATTCAAAGTAAATTAGTGTGACCAATCTCTTTTCAAAGAATGGACAAAATTCTTTTCTCTTTGAAATTTTTACTAGCCAAAATTATCTATACTTTCTAGATCATTGAAAGAGTTAAAACTGACGTTCAGCTGCAATGCTTCCTTTCTCTGAGGTCAGATATCTACAATAGGCCTTGGGAAACTACAGTAATGATCATGAAAAGAAAAACAACAGAAGATTAGCTAGCTGCTGAAGAATTCATGTTACCTGGCACGTCCTACTCGTATTTCATTACAGCTCCACTGTTGAAATGGAAAGATCTTCAGGTAACTGTTCTCAAATATGTGCTGATATATTTCTATAAACTTATTTCTAAACGTAATTTATGCGTATTTTTAGGAAATTTCAAGACTTCTCTCTAGTGACACATCGAAAAACTATTTTAAGAATCAACCTCATTGAAGAAAAAGTATTAAAAGTGTGAACATGTTTCATTGTTTAACATTCTTAGAAACTTAAATTTGAGTATTCTAATACTTCCTTAAGATAGAAACCTCATTAACATAAAATAATTAGCCCAATGAGTACGAACTCTGTCAATAAAACAGAAAATCCATCGTTTTTTCTAAATGTTCATCAGTTTTAAAAAAGTTGTCGTTGTTGTTATTATTACATTGTACTTGTTACAAAAGAGTTAATACTGTGTTTAATATGCATACTTCATGTTAACCACAACTGAATCAGAATTAATAAATAAATGCTCAGAAAAGATGGTTTCAGAGATTAAAAATTGTTTTTCTCCTTAATGATAAAAAGTGACATTTATCGCCCCCTCCCCATGTCTTCAAGTGTAAATTTTAAAAATCGGGTATTGAAACTTTTGTACATCGGTGTAACTTTTGGAGTGCAGCTCGACTCTGTATACAACAAGAGTAATAAGCACTGGTTTACTGGTAGGTCAATCAAATTGGAATACATGGAAATACAGATCAAATGGCCATATATACGGACTGGAGCACTTGACGTTTCTGAATGTATGTTAGTTAAACCCGTAGAACATTTGGAAGATGATACTGCTCAAGTAAACGAGACATATAAGAATGCACTAAATAATTATCTTAAGACTGACAGCAATGTTTTAATTATATCGACTACCAACATGACAGAGGAAACATGACAGGAAATAATCCACCTTAACACATCTCGAGAGGTATGGGCAGAATTGCATAAATTATTTGTTAAGCTTTCGAAATGTGGTGCTACAGAAGAATGTTGAAGATTAGATGGGTAGGTGACATAACTAATGAGAAGGTATTGTATAGGATTGGGGAGAAGAGACGTTTGTGGCACAACTTGACTAGAAGAAGGGATCGGTTGGTAGGACATGTTCTGAGGCATCAAGGGATCACCAGTTTAGTATTGTAGGGCAGTGTGGAGGGTAAAAATCGTAGAAGGAGACCAAGAGATGTGTACACTAAACAGATTCAGAAGGATGTAGGTACTGGGAGATGAAGAAGCTTGCACAGGATAGAGTAACATGGAGAGCTGCAGTTGTTTCTGTTGTTTTAAAATCGGTGAGGTCACAAAACTAGTTGGCAATCGTGATCGTTATGCAGGACTGTTTAAATTAGTGATGAGAAGCAGTCCTGCTGAAGTAAATAAAAATTAGTAGAAAAAAATTACCACGACTGTACCACGAAAGATATGGACATCAAAATAAGCGACATGTTAATCTCCAAGATCTTAGACATAAACGCATGATTGGACTCTGATCTCTATGAAGACTGTATTTTGCATATCTCCTTCCATTTTGGACCTATGAGAGAGTATCTGGACTGGGAGAACTGATTCACACAAATGTCTATAGTCCTTCTGAAAAGTCCAGTTCTGGGTATCACTATGTGTTCAAAGATGATTACAGTAAATGACAAGCTGTTTACTTTGTCAAGGAAAAATCATAAGTTCCTAATAAACTGAGACAGTTTATAACTGAGGCAAAGACTGCAATAATGGAGAAGAGTTCAACAGCAGATAGACAAGGGGGATTTTACACAAGGAGGGCATATTCCAACGTTTTACTATACCATTCAATCCACAGCAAAACAACTGCAGTGAAATAGGAAATCATACTCTTACTGAAACAGCGAGGGCTATGACACATGCTCATAGAAACATTCCTCAGTCGTTTTGGACTGAAATGATAAATTCTGCAGCATATGTCCTGAATCGAATGGAATCTTCCAGCATTTTAGGGACTTCTCTAGATGAAATATGATATTGAAAGGAGCATGGCGTGACGCATCTACATGCAATAAGGTCTAAATATTACGTTCACGTTCCAAAACAATTACTGGTGAAAATTGATCAAAAAGCAGCATAAGGGATTCTGATTGGCTATGACCAAGACGATGGTTATCTGATTCGTGTCAGTTGAGATTACAGGATATTTTTGGAGGGAAAATTATGCAAAAGAAAAGTCTAGTAGTGTTTGTGGATCTTGATCGCCCTCATCAGAACTCTCAAGGGACATCAGACAAAATTAAGAACAAAGTGAAATTTAGTTTTCCAAAAGAAAATGAATTTGATAATTATGATGATTTATGGGATGGAACAGAAGAGAAATTAAAACAAACTGAGTTCGATGATTATGATGATTTATGGGCTGAAGAGAGATTAGGACAATCTGATTATGGAAGATTTGGCAACAACTGCATGAACATTTAACGCTAAAACGCGTCCAAGAATACTTCAAGACTACATAATGCAGTTAATGACCGTTAAGGAACCAGCATCTTATTGTGATGCTATAAATTCAAGTCAACTAGATGACTAGAAGGCAGCAATGGATCAAGAAATGGCGGCACATCAAGAAAATGGAACTTAAACTTTGGCAGATATACCTCCTGGAAAAAGGGCAATTTCACATATGTAGATGTATATACCGAAGACGTATGCAAATGGACTGGGTGACAGGATCAAAGCAAGACTGATTATCAAAACGAATTTATTAAACGACATTATGAACAAACCTTCAGCCCCGTGGTATGATGTCAACTATTCGAAAATTACTCAGCATTGCAGCCAAAGAGAAGATGAACAGTGGACAAACAGATGTGACTACTACCTTCTTTTATGGTGACCTGAAGGAAACGATACTTATGACACAACCTGAAGGTTATAATGATGATTCTAAAAACTTATGTCCATTAATGAAAAGCTTATAAGGCCTGATACAGGCACCCCACTGCTGGAATGAGATGGAATTAAGATTTAAGAGAAGTGAAGCTCATCCTTGCCTCTTTAGGAAACAATGTTTCTTAGAAGGTTTTCTTCATACTTTATGTTGATGAAACATTGACTGTGGCAAATAATGACAGCGAACTTAAAGAATTTATTGAATATCTTGAAAGAGAATTCAAAATAAAATCAAAGCCAGCATCATATTTCTTAGGCTTGGAAACTGACAGAAAGGGCGATGAGTCAATTCAAGTCAGTCAGACTCACTACACCAGAAGGTTATGGATCGCTTTGGCATGGAAGAGAACCTATCAACACTGAGTGTCCTTATACACCAGCTGTTTGATTCTTGGTGTACCTAATGTGTGAGACAAGACCAGACATAAAATATGCTGTTGGAGTAGTATCTAGATTTCCTGAAAATCCAACAGAACATGATGTAATATGAGTAAAACAAATTTTTCGCTATTTGAGATGCATATGTGACTATGAACATACTTACAAAAGCAGTGAAGACAAAAGCATTCTTGAATGTAATATTGATACCGATCAAGGAGGTGATTTGGGGAGTAAACGATCTACCTCAGGTGTTCCCTGCCTGTACTTCGGTGCACCTGTTACGTGGATGAGTCAGCGATAAACTTCTGTTGCAATCTCTACTTCAAAAGCCGAAATTGTAGCCGCTAGTCAAGCAGCACGAGGAATGGTATGGATGGAGAGACTTTTAACTGAACTTGTCCAGCTAAAGTATTCGAAACGTTGCCCACAAGTGGACAATGAAGCTGCTGTTTGGCTCACACAGAATACTGAATTTCACTAATGGATGGAAAGGTATTCATATCAGGCCCTTCTTTGTTCGAGAATTACATTTGGTGAAATTACCATTTCAAGAGTGATACAGAAAATCAGCTTCAGAGTTTACTAACAGAACCATTATTTGCTGTGTGACTAAGACAGTTGTCAAAAATATGAGATTGTGTAAGTTATTAAATAAGGGAGAGTGTTAAAGCTTTGTCGTGTGAGCAGTTTTATTCAATAACTTCATTGAATTTTAAATATCTCTGTCTTACAAAACATCTAATGTTTTGTGTTCTTTGTCGCAATGGAAATTTATTATCGTTGTGAAGCCTTATTCTGTCTACTTGTAATAAGCCAATGTGTTTTTTTATGCATGACAAAACTTGTGTCATCCCTAAATAACCAAACAGAAAAAGCTATGGGGCCGTGAAATAATCACATGTGATAACCCTTGTCTGGAAATGTTACAACCCTGATAGAGCCAGATTGATTACAACAAGTACTTCACATGTCCGTGTTTTTAAGCAATGCAGTAAGGTATAAGCAGAATAATTAGCTCTTGAGAAGAATGTACTAACAGTCATTTATTAGATGTTAATACATGAAGCAAATTCATGTCGAAATAAATATTTGCTATCATTTGAAAAAGGCTATGTTAAGAAATGTAGAAAAGACTTAAGGGATTTCATACTTTTCTCCAGTTAACCTCGAATATTCCAAGTTAATTATACAAAGATGGAAAGACAAGCAATGAGACTTAACAATGACAAAAAAACAGTTATCAAGTAAAAATGACTGTACTGAGTAACATGCTTGCCCATCTGATATACTGTAAGCCGAAGTTTGTTCTCTTGAAGCATTAAGTTGAGTAAAAATAATCATTTGATGAAACTTATAGATTAGAAAAAAATTGTAATTAGGTATGTAAGTTAAGTATGACACCTTCTGTCTGAGTGGGGAAATCTGTAACAGTAACGTGTTCCACTATTATCTCTGAGGCCGATAAAAGATGTATGTGAGTATTAAAAAGGATTTTTAAGTATCTGTGGGATAGCCGAATATGCGCGCCCTTTGTCGTGTGTGGTGATTTGTGGAAAGAAGAGTGAACTCCAATCATTGGCAAGGCACGGCAATGATAGCGCATCTGCATCTCGTATGGAGGCCTGCTTATGCTTTAATGTCACCTCTTGGCAGTGTCTTGGAGCTCAAGGATAAAAGAGGTGCTGTCGACAATGACCACTTCCAGAAACAGAAGAAGAGATAGTCTATGATCTTTTAACTCTTCTGTTATTACAAGTAGGAATGAGAGCTTCCGTTAGTAACCTAACTATTAGGTACTTACAAAGGCTCATGGGGTATATTCATGGGTTAAGGTGACAGCAGGAAGAGGTGTTCAAAAACTTTCGATTAACTATCTGTGACGTATATTTCGATTTGTGTAAGTAATGACTGACACATAGATTGAGTCTCCCAAGAGTCGTCAGGCTGGTGTTTCAGCAGATATATGCAGTTTCGTATTTGCATTGTGTAGCTGAAAGCAGCAGTCACATTTTCATGCGACATCCGGTGTCAATGGAAAACATCAGCTTGTTTCCCATTAAAAACACAATGATTTTTAAAGCGGAATTTTACATGCCTATCCGATAGACTGGTCCCAAGATTAGTGCAATATTCGTTTTATCGACATGTTCTAACAGGGACAATAGAAACTCGAAGAATAACCAGTACTCCAACAATGACAGCACACCCTGGGTACTGTGAAGCATAAAGAGCTATCGAATCGCTCCTGGATTGCTGTATGTTCTTCGTGTTCTACTGATCCTCTTAACAAATATCTGTAAAACAAATGTCGCTATAATCTAACCTGGGTCCCCCAATCGCATGGGCATGAAACTTCGGCTTTAAAAATCAATTTGTTTGTAATGGGAAACAAACTGATTCTTCATAATGGCACTGGACGCCACGTGAAAGACATGATGACCGCTATTTCTTTTGCCTGACTTGAGCTACACAAAGCGAATACGAAATTGCAAATACTTGCTAAAACATTGGAGAAAACTCTCCTGACGTCTCTTAGGAGAGAGACCCTCTATAGCTAAGTAATAGCCTACAGTACTGCATCAGTACTAGGACAACTATGGTATGGTCAAGTAAAAATGATAAGTGCTCCATTAAGGGCGACACTCTGTCTTGTAATCATAAATTTGATCATATTACAATTAAAGACTTTAATAAAAATCAAGCATTTTTTTGTAAAGTTCAAATTTACTGCACAAATCTGCCATATTAGAATCTAGAAGTTGATGAAGTTCTGAATATCTGTATTCTGAAAGAGGGCTGTTTTGTATCCATTCTGCTGAGCTGCTTCTGTTATCTCAGTTTTTAATTACTCTTTGTCACAAAATTACAATGGATATAACAACTCTAAAAATCGACATTGTGGTACAGTACTTGGTGATACATTTCATTATTTATATGCATCTGGGTAATCAGAGTATTGTCATGGCATGTCTGCAAAGCCTAGGAAGTGTTGAAGAAAGAAAGTTAATTTTCTCCAAAAACCGTAATAATAAAGTGAATTTTAATCGTATGTTATTTATATTTGATCCTGTAAGTAAAGATGTGTCGTTGGACAATGCCTCCTATAATTGCAAATACTGCTTGTGTAGATACAAAATAATGCAAATGTCCAATGTCATATAAGTATTACAGAGGAAAATATCAAGAGATGAATTTGCTAATACTAATTCTGTTGCCTTCATACTATGGATAAAAAATAAAACCAAGAGCTCAAAATAATGTAGAATTAAACTTGAATTTCATTCCCTAATATGTTGGTAATCATTTAAATACCTTCACTCCTTTTGGTACAGGAATAATTACTGTTGCTGGTGTGAAGTATGCTTATGTATCTATATCTAGAAGTAATATGAATATATGACATGTACATACAATTAATCCTATTACTCCAATTGATAGTATAGTATACATTATACCTAATGCTCTGAATTAAATGACACTTGTACTTTCTTTATATAGAATATGTGAAATAATACCAAATCCAATTAGAATTTAAATGCAGACTTTTGACTGACCATTGAATCAGAATAATCGTTGGTGTAAGATGGGATTGCCTCCATCTGCATGGTCAAAGAATGGAGTACTTAGGTTTTGGTCAGTTAGTAGTATAGTAATAGAGCTTGCTAAAACTGGAAGTCATAAAACAAGAAGAAGGAATGTAATGGCAGATGATGATACAAATTATGGTGTTTGATCTAAGGTTTTCTTTCTAAGCATACATCGGTTGCTGGTGTACTGAAGTGTTTTGCTCCTAGAATAGAAGAGACTCTTGCTGTCTGTAATGAGAAAATAGCTACATCTGGAGTGAGTCCACCATGAGGAGTAACTGCTGCTAATGGTGATAAACTGTTCATTCTATGCAGCACCATTATCTACTGTAGAGAATGTGTGAAGAAATTGAAATTGAAGTCATAAACTTATAAAATTTTTCCAAGGGAATTCTATATCTTGTGCTTTAATTATTAATGGTACAAATCAATTGCCAAATCCACCGAATATAATGGGTATTACTATAGAAAAAATTATTACATCTGTTTGGGCTGTAAATGATAACATTATTACTGGTTGTTTCCAGTTAGAGATCTGGGTCATCTAAAGAATTGGATGTGTAGTCGTATTGATATGCCCACAATTCCAGCTCATGCTCCAAATATGAAGTGGAAAGCAGCAATAGCCTGTCAATGACTCGAGAATAATCATTTTTTCAGTAAGATGTCTGAATTATACTTGGTAGACTGTAAGTCAACTTATGAGAATTTTTCTCTCTTACCAGAAAGTTGGTCTTATACTCAACCAGCGATGTCGACAGTTCTTCACAATTGTTAAATATGTATGGAAACTGGATACACACACACTTATTTTCTTCACCTCCCCCTCTATGTTCATATCCTCCTCTCCCCTCTCTTTATCTCCTCCTCCTCTTCTCTATCAGTCCCTTACCTCCTCCCAATTCTCTGTCTATACCACCCTTCCCTTATCTGTCTCCACATGCTATTCCCTCCTCTCTCTGCCCATCTCCATTTTCCTCTTCTCTAAGTCGATTTACCATCACCAGCCACCACTCTCTGACCATTTCCTCTTCTAACTCTCGCTGACCTTGTGCCTTGTTTATTGTCATAGCCAACAAAACCTTGATAAGAAACTGAAATTGCGTAAAATAAATGGTTAAATCGGTTGTGATCATTGGTACATAGGGAATAAAAAATCTCTCTAGCTGCTCCATCTGTGAGGGTAGTAGCTTCAATGATAGTATTGCAAACAGTTTTAATCTGCAAGTGGGTAGGATTATAAAGTTTGGAACGATTCTGATGTCATAGTAGCATTCTAATCTTAAGCCCATAGCCATAAATACAAATTTCCTGTTTCTCGTTAAAACTGCCTGTGTGCATGAAAACAAAAGTGCACATGTTTTCACAAACAATTTTTATTCTAAGTTACATACCAGGAGAAGGAATATATATGTGCAAACCAATTTGTCTGACGCTTTAGATTCCCCACTGTCATAGTTAAAATTGACTGCAAGATAGAAAATGGGACTCTATATTTGTACAGCACAGATAGCGGAGTATTTTCTGTTTTGCAGAAAACCTGTACATTGTTGTTTTTAAAAAAATATTTAGCCTAGGCCAGTCTGAATGTTTATTAGAGTATTCTGTAAAATTTGAAGTAAGTCAGTCATGAATATTTTGAGATATTTTTTAATAGTGTTACCCATGTATAGGATGCTCAAAAAAAAGTGTCGAATACATTGAGAATAATAGGTACATCTCATCGTGTTTTATCTTCTTCCAAACATGGATTCACTTATATGTTTACTATTGTTGCGCCCTTTGTACATACAAATGGTGTACCACATTTACATTTTCTCTCTTCCACAGCTTCTTGCCACTGGAAGCCTACTACTCCACAAATGAAATGCCAAGAAGTGATATTTTGCTGTGGTTTACCAAATGGATGTAGCCTGTGTCCTCTACACTGAAAAGTACCCACAGCTTAGAGTGCCCTGTGATAAGCTGTTCAGCTGACTTTTCCAGCATCTTAGGGACAGAGGATCCCTCGCACCTCAGAAGACTGACAGTGGAAGGTCCCACTGAGGTGCAGACCTGACATTGTGGTGTGGATGCTACATTCAGTAGAAGAAACGCCTCAGACTAGTGTCTGACGATTAACAGCAGCAGAAGGCATCTCACTCTCTTATCTGGCTGGAGGGGTGGGGGTGGAGGGGGAGTTTAGTTCATGAAGATTTGCTGTACCCATATAATCTAGAACATATTCTGGTCCAAAGTCCACCGGATCATTGTGGCAGATGGCTGTTCTGTCAATGGCTGTTGCAGATTCACTACTCACAACTAAAATTTCATGCACCAGTGAGGCAGGATTCATAAGAGATGGTTTTGTGAATTTCCATATTTAGCGTATGTGGGCAGATGTAAGTCCCTGAGCATTTCAGGAAACATGACATCAGCACCAATTCTCAATCAACCTATGGACACGCATACTGGTAGTAGATTAATAGGGGCATATGTGATACCAGAAAGGTTAGTTGGTGCACATTGTCTGGACTTTCTTATTAAGATATTGCCTACATTGCTGGAGGCTTTGCCATTACAGCAACGACTACAAATACGGTTCATGCATGATGGTGCATCAGCACACTTTCATCGCAATGTGCATGAACATCTATTACCGACATTTCAGGACCTCTGGTTGGTTGGGGGAAGGGGGGAGGGACACCTTGGTCTCCTCATATCCCAGACCTCAGTCCCCTAGACATTTGGTTGTGGGGACACTTGAAGGAACTATCTAAGTGACGCCAATCAATGATGTTTGGGACACTACAATGTCGCATCTTCATTGTATGCCAACAGGTAAACCAACAACAACTGGGTGTAGTTCAAAGGGTGTGTCATTCCTTACACTGGAGGGCAGAGGGGTGCATTGCCATGAATGGACGCCATGTTTAACACCTCCTGCAAATCCCAGAAAGTATGCATTTCTGGATCTGTGTTTACTGGACTCATCTCAAGTAGCATGCATTTCCAGACTCATGTTTATTGTAGTTAGTTTTCTTGTTTCAGTGAGTTCTATAACCTCTCAAAGTATTCGATATTTTTGAACTATATATATACACTCCTGGAAATGGAAAAAAGAACACATTGACACCGGTGTGTCAGACCCACCATACTTGCTCCGGACACTGCGAGAGGGCTGTACAAGCAATGATCACACGCACAGCACAGCGGACACACCAGGAACCGCAGTGTTGGTCGTCGAATGGCGCTAGCTGCGCAGCATTTGTGCACCGCCGCCGTCAGTGTCAGCCAGTTTGCCGTGGCATACGGAGCTCCATCGCAGTCTTTAACACTGGTAGCATGCCACGACAGCGTGGACGTGAACCGTATGTGCACTTGACAGACTTTGAGCGAGGGCGTATAGTGGGCATGCGGGAGGCCGGGTGGACGTACCGCCGAATTGCTCAACACGTGGGGCGTGAGGTCTCCACAGTACATCGATGTTGTCGCCAGTGGTCGGCGGAAGGTGCACGTGCCCGTCGACCTGGGACCGGACCGCAGCGACGCACGGATGCACGCCAAGACCGTAGGATCCTACGCAGTGCCGTAGGGGACCGCACCGCCACTTCCCAGCAAATTAGGGACACTGTTGCTCCTGGGGTATCGGCGAGGACCATTCGCAACCGTCTCCATTAAGCTGGGCTACGGTCCCGCACACCGTTAGGCCGTCTTCCGCTCACGCCCCAACATCGTGCAGCCCGCCTCCAGTGGTGTCGCGACAGGCATGAATGGAGGGACGAATGGAGACGTGTCGTCTTCAGCGATGAGAGTCGCTTCTGCCTTGGTGCCAATGATGGTCGTATGCGTGTTTGGCGCCGTGGTGGTGAGCGCCACAATCAGGACTGCATACGACCGAGGCACACAGGGCCAACACCCGGCATCATGGTGTGGGGAGCGATCTCCTACACTGGCCGTACACCTCTGGTGATCGTCGAGGGGACACTGAATAGTGCACGGTACATCCAAACCGTCATCGTTCTACCATTCCTAGACCGGCAAGGGAACTTGCTGTTCCAACAGGACAATGCACGTCCACATGTATCCCGTGCCACCCAACGTGCTCTAGAAGGTGTAAGTCAACTACCCTGGCCAGCAAGATCTCCGGATCTGTCCCCCATTGAGCATGTTTGGGACTGGATGAAGCGTCGTCTCACGCGGTCTGCATGTCCAGCACGAACGCTGGTCCAACTGAGGCGCCAGGTGGAAATGGCATGGCAAGCCGTTCCACAGGACTACATCCAGCATCTCTACGATCGTCTCCATGGGAGAATAGCAGCCTGCATTGCTGCGAAAGGTGGATATACGCTGTACTAGTGCCGACATTGTGCATGCTCTGTTACCTGTGTCTATGTGCCTGTGGTTCTGTCAGTGTGATCATGTGATGTATCTGACCCCAGGAATGTGTCAATAAAGTTTCCCCTTCCTGGGACAATGAATTCACGGTGTTCTTATTTCAATTTCCAGGAGTGTATATATATATATATATATATATATATATATATATATATATATATATATAGTCTATGCTTTTGCAGAGGTTTGTCAGGGTATCATGCAAAAAAAGGAAGTAAATCTATCAGAAAAATTTCTAGATTATTGTTAACAATTTCATCTTTTTGTAGACTATATATGTACTTGTATATTATGTACATATTGAAAAATATGGAGCCTATGTACATGCAAATAATTATTAATTTCTTGTGTAAAAATTCGAAGTCACACTTTCCTGTTTTCTTGTATTCCACACCCTCATTTAACATGTGCACATATGAAAACAATTACCCGTGCATAGCATATATTACATGACTTATACCCTACATAATATTATCCTGTCTCAGTCATCTTAATTTGTACTAGACAAGGAGTGTGAAATGTCATTTGCCATAACACTTGAGACTTATCTTAGGTAATAGATAAAGGAAACCTGCAGTCATTGCATTTCTAGTCTTAGAGAAGGTGATTGAAAATATTGACTGGAATACCATCTTTGAAATTCTACAGCAACTGGAGACAGTTATAAGAAGTCAATGGCATCAAAGGGAGGTATTAGTTGAAAATCAGTGGGGTAGTGTTGTAACCTATCTCTGATGTCATTCAGTATATACATTGAACAAACAGTAAAAGAAACCAAAGAAAAATTTGGAATAGGAATTAAAGTTCAGGGTGAGGAATTAAAGTTCAGGGAGAGGAAACAAAAACTTTGAGGTTTTTTGATGACACTGTAATTCTGTCAGGGACAGCAAAAGACTTGGTAGAGCATTTGAACAGAATGGCTAGTGTCTTGGAATGTGAACATAAGACGAAGATCAAGAAAAGCAATACAAAGATAATCGAATGTAGTCGAATTAAATGAGATAGTGCTGAGGGAAATCAGTAATGGAAAAAATATTTAAAACTGTTGTTAAGTGTTGATACTTGGGCACTAAAATAACTGAGGATGGCTGAAGCAGAGAGAACATAAAAGATAGACTGACAATAGCAAGAAAAGCGTTTCTGAAGAAGAGCATTTTGTTAACATAGAATCCAGATTTAAGTGCTAGGAAGTCTTTTCTGAAAGTATTTGTATGGAGTGTAACCATGTATGGAACTGAAATATGGATGATAAACAATTTAGACAGGAAGTGAATAGAAGGTTTTGAAAAGTGGAGCTACAGAAGATTGCTGAAGATTAGATGAGTAGATCACATAACTAATGCTGAGGTATCAAACAGAATTGGGGAGAAGAGAATTTGTAGCACAACGTGATTAAACGAAGGATTGGTTGATAGTATACATTTTAAGGTGTCATGAGATTACCAGTTTTGTATTGGAGAGAGGTCTGTGGAGTGAGGGGTAAAAATAGTAGAGAGAGACCAAGATATCAGTGGGTTAAGCGGATTCAGAAGGATGTAAGTTGCAGTAATTACTCAGAGAGCAGCATGAATAGCTGCATAGGAACCATCTTCAGACAGTAAACTAAAACGACTATAACACTAATAATTTATTATATAATTAATACAATTACTGATTTAATGTTATTGTTGTCTTTAAAATTATTACCAGTTTCGTATTGGAGAGAGGTCTGTGGAGTGAGGGGTAAAAATAGTAGAGAGAGACCAAGATATCAGTGGGTTAAGCGGATTCAGAAGGATGTAAGTTGCAGTAATTACTCAGAGAGCAGCATGAATAGCTGCATAGGAACCATCTTCAGACAGTAAACTAAAACGATTATAACACTAATAATTTATTATATAATTAATACAATTACTGATTTAATGTTATTGTTGTCTTTAAAATTATATATAGTTATTATAATTTTATAATTATTAAATTATATAAAATAAATTCGAACTGAAGACAGCAACAACAAATGCATGTTTAATACATGAGATGGCTAATACTATTACTCAATTACTATTACTATTACTATTGTCTTGAAAATTATTTATATTATGATTGTATAATTGTTAAATTATATTGAATACACACACACACAGATATATATATATATATATATATATATATATATATATATATATATATATACACACGCACATTGAAAGATACTCTGGTTTGATTATGAGGTTAATAAGTAACCAGAGGAACCAGAATACATAATAAAGATCTAATAATAGTTCAAAATTTTAATGACAATACTGTTATAGATTCCAAGTAAATGATTCTGTAAGTAAATATTGTCTGACAAACATAAGAATTATACATTTATGCCTCATTGTGGAACAGTTTATGATTCACAACTCATTCAGAAGTATTGTTTTGGAAATATAACAAAACCATGTGCTATCTATACAGGAACTACAGTTGGAATGTTGGGATGAAGTATTTAGACTAAAAATCAAAGCTAGCAGCAATCATATACAAGGTTCTCCTACTTGCTTCCCAAAAACATTTTATTTGAAAGAACTGAAGAAAGGTTACTTCCCACATTTGTTAAGAACACAAGAAAATGAAAACTACATAGGACCAATTCCTGAAGCGCAATGTTATTGTGTTGAAACTATGATACCAAAAGACAGAGAAATAATTATCACGTAGCATAGTCAAAAAGATAAATGAAATTGTGTATTCGACATGAGGAAAGAAGGTAATGAATACTGTAATTCTGATCTCGATAAATTGAGATCTTGTTTAGAACTAAGAAAGAGTTCCTAGACATAGCTAAAACAGATTGTTTCCATTATCTAACAATTTCTGGAGTTTATATTGCTAAATGCAGATCTAAATATTGGCCTGATAGAAAAACTGCTGTATTTCATACAGAATATAAATAAAATTTTAGCAAAGTCTCTATCACTTGGCAGAACAGTTTAAACAATAACAAAAATATTCTACGCACTCTTAATGGTGGTGAAGTAGGCATAGCTGGAGTGATAGTAGATGGTTTTGATAAAGATACCGATACTGCTTACCATCACTGTTTTTGGAAATTTGTAAAATGTTTTAATGCTGAAAAACAAAAAAAAGAGAATCAATGGACAACATGTATCAAAAGACATTAACAAGAAGTTCAAAATTACAAAATGCTGTATACAATTTTGTAGAGAGGTGGGAATGCGATTCGATTAACTCAACAGAATATAAAGAACTTAAGAAATTCAAACCGTTTTCTGAAATTGTTAAGCTTTTGTAACCAAAAGACGCTTTTTCTCATGCTAGAACTAGTACAATGAAATTAACAGTTAAAGCAGATGGTGTTAACATAAAAATAAACAAATATTCGTGTGTTGTCTTTACCCAACTGTACAATATTGTGATTATTATCCTGAACGATATCAGACAGAAAAATGTGGACAAGATATTATACTAAAATTTTGTGGGTTTATAAAATGTAAAGTATTGGCACACAGAGGATTGGTAGCGTTGCAAGGGTTACCAAATTTGTTATAAAAGTCCGTAAACACCTCAACTGATAGTATTTTTCAGTACAGGTACTTCGTTCATTCCAGGCAAGTATCAATTCGTGATGTCATCGTTCAGACATGAGTTGACAGTAATCTGAATCCGTTTTAGCAGACTAATAGTTTCTTTCACAAAATAAAATTTTATTGATTATGAAATACAAGTTCTTGAAGCTTATTTAGAATAGGAAATTTTTAATTAGTAATTGCATGTCGTAATTTATCTGTTTAATATAAAGGTGTTTTGATTTTTGTATGCATGTAAAAATTGTGCATTTATGTGTGGCTTTTACCCTTAGACGAGTTATCACTTAGAATGCTAAAAGTGCGCATATACCGTTTGCTGATGTGTGGTGAATTTCATTTTGTGATTTTGAGCTGAATAGAGACAAATCCTGTTTCATTTAGACTTTACATGAGATAGACGCGTCACATTATTACAAAAAGTAGTTTAGCCCATCAGGGAAAATTGAAACCTGCTGGCTCAATTTAAAACACGTAGCACACTGGCTCATGATTGCGCTTTCCATTTGATCGTGTATAATAATTGCAAACATACTTGGCCTAATGCCTGAAGTTTGAAATTACTTTTCGAGACAAGTATTGATTTTTGGTAAAAACGAGCTGAAAATTAGTTCAAAATATCGAGGTTTTGTTTTAATTGGGACACACATCACCTTGTTGATTGTGTTGCTTAGCAACACTGTAATGCAAATTAATTCATTCATTAGAACGATTTACGACATAAGTCCCATTACACATAAAAACTGTTACACGGAATTTTCTGACTGAGTGACTGTATAAGAGTGTTCTTCTCCAGAGTTCCAATAAACCAGCAGTTTCAAAAGTTAAATTACCAGCTGTTGAGTAACTTCATTGATATTGCATTTCACTGACAAACACTATTCCTGTTGCTATATGACCAATAATTGCAAGTAGATTTTGAATATTCACCAACACTGCCAAGCAGCAGTTCACATCACAACCAGTAATAATTGCCAATATAACTGAATGGGCATTACTGCATTTAAACACAGCAATCAGCTTCCAATTTTAGGATAAACTGTACCAGGTGGCATTATTAAAATCTTGTGGAAGTGTAATAAGGTATATCTGAACACTTCAATCATACATTATTATTTCACATTAACTGGGCAGATTATTAGTCGGAAATGATTTCACCCACAATAGACTTTCTCACACCACTACTAAACTTGTATCGTGACTCTCCACAGGAGATTTCAAGAGCCTGGGATCAAGAAATAAGAAAAGAAGAGACATTGGTATAATTGTATCACCCAGTTTTACCAATAAAAGTAAATGTTAATAAAAGTGACAAACTATCATTTCCTTTCTTTGTCAATTGTGCAGAAGAGGAAATAAATAAATGAGCTCAAAGAGGATGAAAGAAGTTCTATTGGAAATTGGACTATTTATGAAGTAAATAAAGTTACATGAAAAGGATACACGTTTTTAGATGTTATGAGGTCTGGGATTTTAGAAGTCAAAGTAATAATTACATTTCAAACGAAACAAAAAAATTGAAAGCTATCTGGGGTGTTATTAGAGAATAAACTGGCACAGAACCGTTTTCATCTAAGAATATCTCTCTGGAAATTGGAAAAATACTTCCTTTCAGATCCCAAAGAGGTAGCTGATAAGTTTAATGTGTATTTTACTAATACACCAAATCAGTTAATCCAAAATCAGTATGTAGAAGTGCTTACCAAATTAATTAAATGCTAGTGGTAGATACATATTCCTTCAAGCACTCACGAGACAGAGTTGAAACAAATAATAAGGTTGCTCAAAAACAAATGTTCATGTGGGCTAAATTGTGTGTCAGATTATGTATTTAAAAAGTCTTATGATTATTTAATAAAACAACTGACATATTTACAAAACACATCATTATCAATGGAACCTTTCCCAACAGCTTAAAAACAGCTAAAGTAAGCCTGCACTTCAGAAAAGGTACGCTGAAAATGTAAATAACTGTCATGTAAGATCCCAGTTGTGTGTTTCCTGTAAAATATTTGAAAGAATTTACCACAAGAGGCTTTAAAGATACATAACAAAAGAATCATTACAGTCTCCAAATCAGCACAGATTCAGCATATTCAAGCCTACATTAATGGATATACATGAGTATTTAGAAGCTCTTTGTAAAGCACTGTATGACAGAGAACGTGTTACAGGTATTTTTCTAGATCTCTCAATAGCATTTGACATAACTGACCATGAATTTCTTATTCATAGATTAGCTAAAAAGATATCAGAGGGATCTAGGATCAGTGGATAAGATATTACCAAGGAGATTGCCAACAAATATCTAGTGCTTCTGGAGCATAGTAACATTAAAGGAAATGTCCTTACAACAACACCACATTTATCCTAGGACCTCTACCATTCCTTCTTTAATTGATTATTTTAATGACTTTATTAAAGTGAAGAAACAAATCTCATTTGTTGACAACATCAAATTTTAATAACAACTGCTGAGAAAATTTCTATGAAAGTAGCAATAGATATTTCAGTGTCCATAGTTACTAACTGATTTTTTAAAAAAGAAAAATCACAGTAACACAAAAGGAAAAAACTGTCTTTATGAGTTTCCACACGTTTCCACTGGTACAAGAATTTGATAGAATACTGTATCTTGACAACAAATCACTGAAATCAGTTACTGAATCTAAAATTCCAGGGATAGAAAATTTTAAATCGAAATTGTCATGCGAAAGAACTTGAAAAAAAGCTTTCAAAGGCTTGTTATGGTCTTCGCATGTTACGCCACAATGCAAGCAAGTCAGCAGTGAATCCTGCATAATATGGATACTGTAATTTTTTACTCCAGTATGGGCTAATTTTTTCGGGAAATTCAGCCCCCAGCTGTATGAGACCTAAAGAAACTGTACCACTGAAGTGTTTCACTGGTAAGAGTTAAATAGATTAGATTAAATTACACTAGCACTTGTTCCATAGATCACGAATACAAATCTTTGTAATGATGTGGAACGTGTCAGGTTAAGAAAAGGTGTCAATACAAGATATTACGTTACACAAAATATTAATTTTTGGGGAGGGGGGGGTTGGGGAAATTACCCACTTACTATATCCAAAAATTCATCTAAAGAGTAGGAGGAGTTGCCATTCAGAAATTCTTTTAATTTCCTTTTAAAAGCTATATGGCTATCTGTCAGACTTTTGATGGTATTAGGTAAGTGACCAAAGACTTTTGTGGCAGCATAATTTATCCCCTTCTCAGCCAAATTAGATTCAACCTTGAGTAGTGAAGACAATCCTTTCTCCTAGTGTTGTAGCCATGTACACAACTATTACTTTAGAATTCGTTTGGACTGCTAAAAACAAATTTCACAATTGAACATATATATATTTTGAGGCTACAGTGGAGATCCCAAGCTCTTTAAATAATTGTCTACAGGCTGATCTTGGATGAGCTCCAGCAATTATTCTGATTACACGCTTTTGTGCAATGAACACTCTTTTATTCAATGATGAGTTACCCCAGAATATGATGCCATACAAAAGCAGAGAATGAAAATAGGCATGGTAAGCTAATTTACTGAGATTATATCGCCAAAATCTGCAATGACCCTAATAGCTTAAATAGCTGAGCTCAAAAGATTCAGCAAATATTCAGTGTATTTTGTCCAGTTCAACCCCTCACCAATGCAGACACCTAGAAATTTTGAATATTCTCCTTAGCTAGGCGCACCGATTTCTGATCGAAATCTATTTTTGTCAATCGTGTGATTTCATTTACTGTGTAGAACTGTATATGTTGTGTTTTGCAAACTTTAATGAGAGCCTATTTACAGAGAACTGCTTAATGATTTTCTGAAAAACATCGTTTACAATTTCATCAGTTTATTCTTGTGTGTTGGGTGTGATAGCTATGCTTGTATCATCGGCAAAAAGTACCAGCTTTGCATCTTTGTGAATACAGAATGGCTTGTTGTTTGTCTAGTTTCCATTCGCTTTGATAGTAATGCCATCATCCTGTACTCTTGGTTGCCCGGTCTCCCTTGTAATAATATTCCAAATTGTTTTGATTTTGTTATCAGAAGTTTTAATCTCAGACATTATGCACATCCTTCTGGACGTTTTAATAACCTTTCTTAATGTGGCACAGAAGTTTTTATAATATTTGGCAGTTTCTTGGTCATTACACTTTCTTGTTGTTAGATACAGTTCGCTTTTGTGGTTACAAGATATCTTATTCCTTTAGTTTCTTATAGTTAGATTTAACTGCTTTCTTGGGGAAACAGTATTCAAATTCTCTTACAAGTGTATTATGAAAAAAGTTATATTTTAAATTAGCATCAGGTTCCTTGTACACCTCATCGCAGTGTAATTCCTGATGATTATCTCTGAAATTTCCAATTGTTGAGTTATTAATCGTTCAGCAGCCTACCTAGTTAGTTAAAGCCCTAAGTAATATTTAATGGAATAGTGTTATCACTCAGAACAAATTGTTAAATTATGAAAAGCCTCCTTGTAAACTGAACATGTAATTATGGCTATATTCAAATTGTGTTGTTTCTGTTTCTTGTAATTTATGATTGTTATTTGTAAGCTGAATTTTTTGTTGTTCTCTCTCTGTGTGTGCTTCTTAATTTGACTTGTCCTACATTCTGTATACTATTTAATTATGTAATGAACCAATGGGCCAAATAAATGAAGTGAAATAAAGATTTAAGTTTTCATTTTGTGTTGTTGTTGTTCAATTGTAAGCTGTATTACTAGAATAAGGAGCATATTGTGCCGTATATGTTTCTTCCCTTGATTTCTCTACCCAGTTATTAAAATAGTTTATTATGTTATATATACTTGTCGTGTATGTATATATCTAAATGTATTTACTTATTATCTAAAGCCTGGTCGACACGCAACAATCTGTCTGCGCAGACATTGGCGCAGATGTCTGTACATACAAAAGATTGCTGCAAATGTGGTTTCTTCACACGACACAAACCCCAATCTACTAATCGCCCGCCATCTGTCGGTGTAGAAAAGAAATATCAGTGGCAAGGGACTACACTCCCATTAAACGTCAAAAATTTAATTCAGTTATTTTGAAATATAGAAATGGAGGAAGTTGTGTTGTAGTCTGTGTTCGCAACTTGTGTTGCAAAACACATTCAGACCAACCGCAGGAAACAGAGAAAGCGCTCAAAATGTTGTAGACAGTGGCTGCTAAATCGAAAGCAGTTTTCTCACGTAAATTTACATGCGAAATTATTTGTGGATGGCTGTCGAAACTTATAATTATCTCTTAAAGCTTGTAACCCCTCATATTATGAGAAAAATACTTGTATGAGACGGGCAAATTCTCCTCATGAACGGCTGGCGGCAACATTATGATTCCTAGCAACAGGAAGGAGCTACAAGGATTTGGAATTTTCAACTGCAATATCGAAACAAGCGTTGAGTGAAATAATTCCCAACACATGTGAAGCTATTTGCGCTGTCCTGAAGGATGAGTTCTTTTTATAACAGCAGTTGATTTTCTATTATGTCACACAAATATATTGTTTTGAATAAACTTTTGATAAACGAATGTGAAATATATTATCTTACATTACCTCATGTTCCATTTCCTCGCACATTGTCACTCCAATTTCATCTTCAGTTGTACTCCTGCTTGGTCTTGGCGTTTCTTGATCACTAAGGGAACCAAGCAGGTCAAAATACCATAACGTTGGCTGGTATACTTGATCTACTCCTACACCAGATGATCTAGATTTCTGAACTTTGGATAACTCTTTTCGGTAAACAGTTCACAACGAATCTTTTTTATTACCGTTTCTCTGTTTGCCGAGGCGTCAACAATTTTTAATTAGAGCATTGTATGCTGCTGTCTTTTTGTCTCGGTCACTACATTCTTTGCTTTTTATCTTCCACAAACATGTGTGGTTTCTATATATTTCAATGAATTCACTAACAAACTCTCTAGAACACTGACGAGTATCAGCCATTTTAATGCCCTGTGCGCACAAATACAAACACTAGACTGAGCAGACAGCTGTCTCGCGCCAGATTTGTGGCGATCTCCTGTCCACACGCTCGAACTTGTCTGCGCAGATGTTGTTTGAACCCACAGATTTGAGAGCTTTCACTCAAACCTCCAACTCCAACTTCCAGGTTTGCACACACCTCAGGTTGATGCAAATCTTCTGTCCACACGCAGCGATCTGTATGTGCAGATGTGATTTGCGCAGACAGATCGTTGCGTGTTGATGGGCCTTTACAGTATAAGTAGTACGTATCATAGTATATTGTGCCGTACTGTCGTATTTTATTCTGTTCATTTCTCTGTCTGATATTAATGTTGTTATCATTTTATGAATAGCTGTGACTTTATTATGCATTTAATTCTATTTACTTTTTAATGTATACTGACGACACCTACATTAACCATATGGGGAAACTCTATAACAAACAGCTGGATCACAAAGGGAATAAGGGTTTCATGCCAGAAGAAAAGACTACTTCATGAAATGTGTAACTCAAAAAATTCTTCACCTGTAGTACGGTCATTCTATAAAAAATACTCCAAAATATTAAGAAAAGTAATAAAAGCAGCAAAAATAATGCACAATGATGAAATCATTTATAATTCAGCTAATAAATCAAAGGCGATGTGGAGTGTTATAAAAAAAGAATGTGGAGAATACAGACAACCTTGCAAAAATATAACACTATCACATAAAAATAAAAAAAAGTAACAAACCCCTTAGAAGAAGCCAACACATTTAACAACTTTTTTCACAGGTGTTGCTGAAAATATGTTACAATCAAACTTTAAGAGCACCCAGGCAAATGAATATAAAATAAGTGCATGTAGAGGATCAATGTACATCAGTTCTGTTTCACAAGATGAAGTAGCTAAAGCAATAAAAGGACTAAAAAATTCCAAATCGGCTGGTATTGATGGTATACCTGCAATAATGTTAAAGAAGAGCTCATCAAACATAATTGAAGTACTCACACAATTACAAGGACTGCTTGCTTCAGGCAGGCACTTTCCCTGACGTGTTGAAAACATCAAAAGTTATTCCTGTACTAAAAAGGGGAAAAAAGACAATGTAAATAACTACAGGCCCATGACAATTTCCTCCTGCATCTCTAAAGTACTGGAAAACGTTATGTGTGAGAAACTTATGAAATTTATAAATAAAAACAGCATCCTATGTAATGAACAACATGGATTCAGAAATAAGAGGTCAACGAAAACTGCTGTCTATGAGTGCATCAGTTTCATCCTAAACCTGATGGATACAAAACAGGAAACAATAGGAGTCTTCATTGTCTTGGACCATAAAATTCTGCTATCAAAGCTAGAAAGATATGGTATTCGAGGTCTGTCCAACAAGTGGATCAGTTTCTTCCTGACTAATGCAGAGAGTGTGCGTCAAGCACACAAATATTGAACTAAAAACGGTATCTAATCACTTATCTGACTATAAACAAATAATACGTGGTGTACCCCAAGGATCAGTATTGAGACCCCTTCTGTTTCTTCTGTATATAAATGATCTACGCTTAAATATTGATGACACCTCGATTCTACTAAAAGGAGATGACGATGAACAGTTACAACAGACAGTAAAAACAGTCACAAAACAACTTAGCAGCTGGGCACAGAGTAATCAGCTTGTAATAATCAGTAAGAAAATCGTTGCTTTATAATTCCACAATGTTCCAAAACAAGGACATATTTATCCCATCAGTCTCTTTTAATGACGAACCAGTTGGTAACAGTACTGAAACCAAATTATTAGGACTTTGGCTGCAGAGTAACGTCAGATGGAATAAGCATATTGAATATCTCAATGCAGAACTGAGCAAAACATGTTACCTTCTTTGTTCATTAAAATCGTGCTGTAGTGAGAAAACAGTATTGAATGCATATCATGTGTACTTTCATACTCTTCTTAGATATGGGGTCACCTTCTGGGGAAACTCTAAAACAGCTAATAGCACTTTTAAACTACAAAACATTGCCATTAGAATCTTGTTTGGGTGCATGCCTAGAGACTCTTGTAAACCCCTGTTTAAGAAATCTGGTATTCCTCCATTACCATGTGTATACATTATGGAAACCCTTTTGTTCTTTAAATTAAATGTAATAGGCAAGGACAGGAGACTACAAAAAAACTGTGATATACATGAGCACTTTACCAGACAAAACAGAAACTTACATATGACTCAAATCAGCACAACACTGTGCCAAAAAGGTACTTTTCACATGGGAGTTAAGCTTTATAACAAACTTCCTGAAAAAATAAAAGCTATCACTGAGGTCAATACATTTGGAAAATCTCTAAAGTCATATTTACAGCATCACTGCTTTTACTCCATTGAAGAATATGTAAATTTATGAAATGTGTTATATAAATACTTACTTACGTGTAAAGTGTATTATTGTAAGCTTACATATGTATGCCTTGAAATTACTTTCAGCCTGTATATTTATAACTTGACTTGTCCAATGTCTTATGCATAAGCTGCTATGTAGGCAACAGGGCCAATAAAGTACAATCTACAATCTACGTGTATGGTCAGTGGTTGGTAACTAAATATGAATGGGTATACACGAAGACGTTAATGGGTATGTTGGCAATACTGGGCGAGGGCATTTGTTACAAGCGGAAAGAGCATGTTTCGAATTTTGTAGCAGAAAAGAGGGATTGTTAAGTTTAGATAGGTACCAGGTGGAGAACGTCTTGGTAATGGAGACAGACGTAGGACTGTACGAAGTAGAGCCTAATCGGAATGCTGAAGCTTATCGAAACTTGCAGCAAGAACCTGTTACAGGCATTGCAAAATATTTAGATATCATCGAAATTGCTGAAGGTGTGTTTATTTCAGTGATGTGTGTGTGTGTGTGTGTGTGTGTGTGTGTGTGTGTGTGTTACTGATTTGTTTGTGCTGCAGATGGATCTACGTTACTTGGATGTTCAGAATTAACGGGGCGGTTTTGGTGTGGCTCGCTGTGGTATTTTGAGGATGCAGAACTTACGCCAGATGTGTATAAATGTCTAGCAGGTGTTGATCGTGAGACGGGTGTATGCGATGGGAAGTTCCTGCAAGATAAGTATAAAGTAAGTATACAGCAGAAGTATTTAATTTTTCGGGAAACGAGTGACATTCACCCATGTTAGGCCGAAGTTTGCACAGTTCTGCGCTTTGAAGGAGCTTTTGTTAGATTTATTGATATATGATGTGGCCTGATTTGTAATACTAAACAATATTGTCAGTCGTTTTTGCATGTACTCAGTAAGTATATATGCTTCTACATTTCGACAAATGTTGATTTAAAATATCTTGTCTTAGATTGTTGTTGGCGAAGACTCTGGTGTTATTCAAGTACTCGCCTTGATTGAATCTGAGGATAAAGATTCATTTCATTTTACATGCCTCGGGTCTGCTTGCGAGCATGATGATAGTGTTAGCTCCCTTTCAACATTTAACGATAAGAAGAAGGTTGTTTCAGGAAGTTTTGATTGCAGGTAATACATCTCACATGTTGTGCCACAGTTAATTATAAGAATGCTTTATTACTGTGGGTAAATTTTAATTTTAAAATGTTTATCATATTTAGTATAAAGGTATGGGATATAGAGGCACTAGCTCCAGAACATACGTACAGACCTGCTCACGCACATCATGTGACGTCTGTGACAACTAGTCCTATGGACAGATGCCTTCTGGCATCAACTTCTCTTGATGGTACAGCTCTATTGTGGGACACAAGGAAATCCCAACCATCTTCAGGTAGAAATATACTGTTAAATGAGATGTAAATTATTCTTGCTTCAGTGTAGACTAACGTATGTTTACTGTTGCAGTATTATTGAGGGATATAGGGTTCACTTCAGTTGACTGGCGGCCACAAAAATCTGAGTTTGTTGTTGTTGGTTCCATAACTGGTGATATTTTTACTGTTGATGTTCGGCACCCGAAGCAACCTCTGGATACATTGACTGTATTTAGCAGACCTGTCTATAAACTTAGGTTTTCCAATTGGTAAGTAAATACTTAAGTTACAATTTTTATTTTGGCATATGCTATGTATTTCATCAGTGTCTCAAGTAGCAATAATTAAAGTGCAGTGTACTCATCTTGTAGTGTGCAATGGGTAATAGTTTAGTTGCGCTGTGTTGATGATCAAATTACAGTTCGGGATGAACAAGTTTTGTTAACAGGCACACAAAGCAATCAGAAGAAGTGAAGATACGGAAATATCAGATGCCCTGTTAAGATGCCATCCAGTGACACACTGACATAACAAGATAATCGGCACAAGAAGCCATACCACTTAACACTCCCTATCTTGTTTGCTAATTTTAGAGAGACAGTTGATAATGATCTATTTAGTTTCTAACTTGACTTTGGTAAGTGCTTTTTTAAACATGTGTGCCAAGTGATCCGACTTGGTACAGGATACAAGAATAAAATGATCATTAATCTTTTCACCACTTTCTCTGTGGTTAGTTAGTTCTTTTGTGGCGCTCATTTTTTTTTAACAATGGCATTGTGCCCTGATATTCAACAAAGAATTTAGTTGGCTGTTGCACATTGATACAGAGCTCCTGCCAGAATGGGCAAAGCCACATCATTTCAGCAGCTGCATTAGATACACCAACATACTATTCTGTTGTAGATATGACAGCACATTCTCACCCCCCCCCCCCCCCCCCTCCTGCTGATATCTGGGTAATAGGTCCTCTGTTTAATGTGGTGACCTAACTCAGCCAAATATCAGTATCTCCTGTAAACTGAGAATCTGAGTACGCACAGTGCTAGAGATTGCTCTCTCTGTGTTTAATTGTTTAATACTGTTGTATCTTGCACCTCGACAATATTTTTGGATGAGTTTAATCCTCTAAATACCGCGTGTATAATATTCTCATAAGGTACTGTGCATGGACTTGTTGCTGCGTATCCAAAATAGTACCATTTATACATTTTTTGTAAGTATAAATACCTGTATGTCAGTACAATCTAAAGACATTAAGTCACAGAAAAATAGTATTTATTTTAACTTTGGTGCCAATTTAAAGGATAAAGATAAATTAATATGTTGCTATGCACTTTATTGAAAGCAAAAGTATTGCTTAATTATAATGTATAATATTGAATAATTATAGTATAAAACGTATACATGTATTTCTCATATTAACTGAAACTAATTACAAGGTACAACGTACATAAATATGAAAATGCGAAATATCAATCGCTGTGCACTTCAATTTCCCCATCTCCTCTTTGATGACAAC
Organism: Schistocerca gregaria; assembly: GCF_023897955.1. Taxonomy (NCBI): domain Eukaryota; kingdom Metazoa; phylum Arthropoda; class Insecta; order Orthoptera; family Acrididae; genus Schistocerca; species Schistocerca gregaria. The sequence goes on from NC_064923.1 coordinate 499,567,307, forward strand.
AGTCGAAAACTACTTGGCATGTTGATTCTTGCATACAAAATGTTTTCATGTTGAACACTGTACAGTAGTCTTTATTCTTTGTGTGTGTGTGTGTGTGGGGGGGGGGGGGGGCGGCGGCGTATTACTGACACGGACCTATCCTTTTTTTCCCATTAAACTGTTTTGTCGATTTGGTATTAGTTGGTTCTCGGTAGTATGTGAGGTGGCAGCATGCGCATGCACGCACATATATGTAGTGTTCAACGAGTCTGAAAAGTCATATTTTCCAGGAAGTCCTGTTTGCTAAATGGTTGATGTACATTGCTGCACATCCACAATGTGTGTGCATTTATTGCTACCATGTTCAGATATCTGAAGAATGTTGCGTTTTTCTTGAAGTGTAGTAAAATGAATGCCTAGTATAGTAGTTGGCGGTAGTTTCATTTCTGAGAGACTCAAAAGATACGCTGAACCAGTTGCTTAATTATGTTGAATGGGTTGTTTGATGTAAAGCAAGAACATTCCCTTTGTTGCAGTATATCTAAGCTGTGTGCATCAAATCTTCTACTATCGCACATGGCATACAATTTCAGGCTATATTTTTGCGTGCTTGGCAGTCATGGTGGCGGACACTACACTGACCTTGAAAGGGAAGCAGAATTTCATCAGTCGTCAAAAATTCTGATAGCAAGTAATTGGTTTTGCAGTTACTACTTTAATAGTCCCTGTACACCTCCATAATGGCTGCTAATTTATCGTGGTTTTTCCCCTGCCTCTCTCATCAGACCTGAGTCTTCCCATTAGAAACATACATCTGTTACAGGAAACACAACTCGGCAATCATCATCCCTGCACCATTATGTTTCCAAGCTCTTCAGGAATTGGTGCTGTTACTTTGGTTTAGAGCGATAAAGAATAGAACTCCAAAAAGAGCTTTCATTTCTGAAAAGGAAATAAACAAAGAATCTCTCCCTCTTGTGTATTAAATTGTACATCTCCGTTCTGAAACACATTTTTTGTGTTGTTGTTGTTGTTGTTGTTGTCTTCAGCCCTGAGACTGGTTTGATGCAGCTCTCCCTGCTACTCTATCCTGTGCAAGCTTCTTCATCTCCCAGTACCTACTGCAACCTACATCCTTCTGAATCTGCTTAGTGTATTCATCTCTTAGTCTCCCTCTACGATTTTTACCCCCTACGCTGCCCTCCAGTGCTAAATGGGTGATCCCCTGATGCCTCAGAATATGTCCTACCAACCGATCTCTTCTTCTGGTCAAGTTGGGCCACAAATTTCTCTTCTCTCCAATCCTATTTAATACTTCCTCATTAGTTATGTGAACTACCCATCTAATCTTCAGCATTCTTCTGTAGCACCACATTTCGAAAGCTTCTATTCTCTTCTTGTCCAAACTATTTATCGTCCATGTTTCACTTCCATACATGGCTACACTCCATACAAATACTTTCAGAAATGGCTTCCTGACACTTAAATCTATACTCGATGTTAACAAATTTCTCTTCAGAAACGCTTTCCTTCCCATTGCCAGTCTAAATTTTATATCCCCTCTACTTCGACCATCATCAGTTATTTTGCTCCCAAAATAGCAAAACTCCTTTACTACTTTGTGTCTCATTTCCTAATCTAATTCCCTCAGCATCACCCGACTTAGACTACATTCCATTATCCTTGTTTTGCTTTTGTTGATGCTCATCGTATATCCTCCTTTCAAGACACTGTCCATTCCGTTCAACTGCTCTTCCAAGTCCTTTGCCGTCTCTGACAGAATTACAATGTCATCGGCGAACCTCAAAGTTTTTATTTCTTCTCCATGGATTTTAATACCTACTCTGAATTCTTCTTTTGTGTCCTTTGCTGCTTGCTCAATATACAGATTGAATAACATCAGAGATAGGCTGCAACCCTGTCTCACTCCCTTCCCAACCACTGCTTTCCTTTCATGTCCCTCGGCCCTTATAACTGCCATGTGGTTTCTGTACAAATTGTAAAAAGCCTTTCTCTCCCTGTATTTTACCCCTGCCACCTTCAGAATCTGAAAGAGAGTATTCCAGTCAACATTGTCAAAAGTTTTCTCCAAGTCTACAAATGCTAGAAATGTATGTTTGTCTTTCCTTAATCTTTCCTCCAAGATAAGTCATAAGGTCAGTATTGCCTCACGTGTTCCAGTATTTCTACGGAATCCAAACTGATATTCCCCGAGGTCGGCTTCTACTAGATTTTCCATTCGTCTGTTAAGAATTCGTGTTAGTATTTTTCAGCTGTGGCTTATTAAACTGATAGTTCGGTAATTTTCACATCTGTCAACACCTGCTTTCTTTGGTATTGGAATTATTATATTCTTCTTGGAGGGGGGGGGGGGGGGGGAAGGATAGTAGTGTATGGGTGTGGAGAGATGAACACTGTCTGGTGGAGTGTGCAGGGACTAGACTGCCAACATGTGCAGCCTCAGGAGGTTGTGGGGCATGGAGATGGGAAAAGGAGGAGAGGAACAGGGAAAGATTGGCAGATGGCTGCAAATATAGTCTGAAGTAAGTGGGGAGGAGACAATAGGACAAATGGGGTGGAAATTGTTGGAGGGTGTGGTAACAGTATGTTACTGTAGGCCAAGGCCGGGATAATTACAGGAGTGGAGAATGTATTCTAAAGATAAATCCCATTGCAAAGTTCAGAGAAGCCGGTGGTGGAGGGAAGGGTCCAGATGGCTCGGGTAGTGAAATAGCAGTTGAAATTAAGTGTGTGATGTTCAGCTGCTTGCTGTGCCACAGGGTGGTCTACTTCGCTCTTGGCCATAGTTTGGCAGTGGTTGTTCATCCTGGTAGACAGCTGGTTAGTAATCATATGAATAAAAAAAGCTGTGCGGTGATTGTAGCGAGGCTGGTGAATGACAGGGCCACTATTGCAGGTGTTCAGGCCCCTGATGGGATATGATAAACTTGGAATAGGACTGGAATAGTAAGTGCAGGGTGGGTGGATTGAGCTGCACCTGGGTGTTCCACAGGGATGTGATAAATGTGGCAGGGGGTTGGGATTTGGAGTGGTATAGGGATGTACCTTTCTGTTAAATTATTCTGCCTGCCTTTTGTCACAGGAGATCAAACCAGTAACAAACTAATCATATTTTGCCCGGTGTCCAACTAAAACTTCTGCAGTCATGTAAGAATGCAAGAGTCTTGGTTTGGTAACATGGAATAAAATATTCAGTCTTCCAGCCACATAGTCATTAAAATTCTACACGCTTTTGACAGTTGCTCTGCGGCTATTGTCAAGTGATAAGACTGCCAGTTTGATACTACTCTGCCCTTTTATACATTAGCTGTCAGCTGTGATGTGCTCGTGGGATTGCGATATGTGGACACACAATGACTTGGTGTTCGATGTGTCTGCTTCAACTTCACAATCACTGCATTGCACACCATGCTGAGTTACAGACCACTTTCTATTAAGGGTGTTATCAGTCAGTTTAATTCTGACAGCTTCTACAATTACTGTATCGGCAGTTGTTGGTGTGAGCCTGTACAGATGTTTCATCAGATTTGATCCAATGACTGTTTTCTGAAGCATGCTCAGTTAAATCTCGCATAGCAGATCCCATTTCATATTTTTGTAGTTTATATGTGATAGGTGTTCATAATTTTGGAGGTTTGCACTTAATACATTGACTGGCATAAAAAATGCAGCACTTCACTTTTTTACAGAAACAAATTTATTTTAAATTTGACACTTTTATGGGAATTGTGGAAAGTGTAGTTCTCAACACTTATGCAGTGTAACACATGGACCTTCCACCAAAACATCTTTTGCAGCTTGTACGGGGCTATTAATGGCACGTTTACTCCAGAAAGCTGATTATGACAATCACAGAAAGATCCTACAAAAATGTGTGACTGAAAGGGAACAGTTCAGTCTACAATAAGAGTGGGAATGCACTATTCACTTAGTTTCAGTAAAGTAATGTCTTCCAGGTTGTGCAGGAAACAATTGAGGCTAGTGCAATAAACAATCAACACTTCATCATTTGCTTGCAAAGCAATGCCAGTAATATACTGTCTCAAAAAATTTGTTGAATTGCTTTGCTTTGATTAAACAGCTCATTATGTGAAGATTACGTGTCGTTTATTGGGTGGTGTTTCTTTGTCCTGGTCAGTATATAATGTATATTTTCTGAATTTACTGTGCAGTTTATTTTTATAATGGAAAAATGCATTTTATTTCCTGTGAACACTGACTTCAGATTTTTACAAGTCAGTGTGTAATGTCTGTTACGCATTCGCATTTGATGGCTTTGCAAACTCACAACCAAATTATCACTTTCCACCCTAGTATAGATTCCAGGTCATGCTACTGAACAATGTCACTACAACCAAGATTTTGTGAAAGGGAGGGGAACATTGTCACTCTCTAGCCCAGTTAAAAATATACTAACAGAACTTCTACTGCAAAATTAAAAAATGAATAAGCATTTTTTACAGTGAAGCAACACAGGTAGGACTCGTAGGTCAATCTCACATTTAAAAGAGGCAGCACTTTCACTTTGCTCTTTAACCTGGGTTATAGAAGTATATAGTAGTCTGTAGTTTGCAGAATGGCTGCTGAAAATTTTTGCCAAGTCAGTACTCGTTATATAGAGGGAAGTAGATTACGCATGTTAGTGGGAATAGCCTTCTGAAGACCGACATGGTTGAAATAACAGAAGACGTCAGAAAATATTTAGCATGAAATGTTTTCAGAGTTGTAGACGGTGATATGGTAAGAGATATGTTGTCTTGTTTCACATCCTCACACCATTCAGCACAACAGTGTCAGATATGTAAACACCCCTCGAGGATTAGGCCTCGTGTCTGTTCTGTTTGGCTGACTGCTGCCTACAGGGTGGTAAAAGGAGTGAACATGTTGGAAACATTACAGATTAAATATAAATATATATAAAAGGTATACAAAGTAAGATATGATTATGTGAGGATAGTGCATATCTTCATATCAAAAGTATTTACCTGAGTACTTTGTCATGTGGTGGCTATTGTCATAACTAATTTCACTACAGTAATGCTTGATATTTCTTCTCCTGTCATCACGTTCCTCTAATGAAGCTACACTATATTTTCATTTAAGGCTGCATCTTTTATTTGCAAGGGTGAATTGATAAGATAGTAAACCATATAGCAAATAATTTAAAAATAAAAATTTGAGCTCAGTGTTTTAAATTCTTATTTGTTCAAATAAGAAATTAATTGCAGCTTTGCATAAAAATTATTTACAGCAAAAATAATCTTCAGGTGACAAAAATTTCATTGTTATTTTAAGATAAGCACGAAGAAAAGCTGACTTGTGGCCACACCTGGAAAAAGGGAGGGGAGGTAGGGAGGGAATTGGCAAAGAATCTGATCACTTGCACTTTACCAATTTCAACAGCCAAATGGATGAACAGATGCATTGGACTGTTTTAAATGCAGTTGTTTGCTGTGGTCTTACACATTTCCGTTTCAAGTACCGTTGAAAATTTTGCAGTAGTATTATGAGGACTTCTGTTTCACCCTTTTCCAAATTGAGCTCTACAAAATTCACTATTTTCCCCCACGGACTAATTTTTCGCATTGTTATTTGACCTTTACCCTAAATGTCCCAAAATGATATTGCTTGAGTATTTTTTACTTGTAGTAAGCACTTACCATGCGCTCTCCATGTGCAGAACTTTGCTCACAGTATTTGACAGGTCGTATTTGCTGTGTGCCAGCTGTCCCCACGCGTGTTGCTGTGGCTCAGTCTGGTTAAACGGAAAAGAGAAATCGCAATATGTATAGGAAGTGTATTATGGAAAGGATAGATTGCTACTAACAGTATAGTGGAGAATGTTGAGTCACAGATAGGCACAACGAAGAGACTCCTAAATAAGAAAGCTTTCTGCCAGAAAGGCCTTCTGAATTAGACCCCACACACACTTGTGCAAATGCAAGTCAAACACATGACCACTGCGAACTGTGCATGGTGGGAGAAATAATCTGGAAGATAGGGGTAACGGGGAGGGATAGGAGGGTAGGAGTGAGGACAGTAAAGTTCTGTTTGTGGGAGCATACAGTGATAAGGTGGAGGGATACACAGCCAGGTTGTTGGAAGGTTAGACGGTGGGCATGAGTGGGGATGGGGGTGATTGAAAAAGGAAAGAAGTAGACTGGGGATGTGGGTGCATTGGTGGAAAAGAAGGGTATTTAATGG